>NW_026288741.1:0-130000 GCF_023373465.1 Oncorhynchus keta | reverse complement strand
TGACATCATTCTAACGGGCACAGGGGAAGTCCTATGTCCAATTCAACTGACAGGAATGGATCCCAGCTCTGACATCATTCTAACGGGCACAGGGGAAGTCCTATGTCCAATTCAACTGACAGGACTGGATCCCAGCTCTGACATCATTCCAACGGGCACAGGGGAAGTCCTATGTCCAATTCAACTGACAGGAATGGATCCCAGCTCTGACATCATTCCAACGGGCACAGGGGAAGTCCTATGTCCAATTCAACTGACAGGAATGGATCCCAGCTCTGACATCATTCCAACGGGCACAGGGGAAGTCCTGATAGATTGTTTGTTTTCTCACCCTCTCCTTGTGGGGAGGAAAATGCAACCTTTGTGAAAGCACATGGCTATGCATGCCAGGGCTCAACAGGGCATCAGAGTAACACAATCTTTACCCCTGGCTCCAAGTGGCAGTTCTCCACTGAGTTCCTGTGTGTTTCCAGTGAGGGTCTGACATTGACTAATGTAGTGATCAAGAGGACAGAACTAGAACCTTTTCACGAGTAACTTTTACATCCATTCACAGCCATTCCTCATTTAACTTCCTGCTCTTGATGGTTATTCTTTCTGTTGTTCACTGAGTCTGTCTGTGGGCCTGGAGGCCTGTGGGCCTGGAGTCTGGGTCCGTTCTTTGATATGTGGCGGTGCTCAGGAGAATTAGATGCAGCTTCAGGATCTTTCCCACCATCAGTCACTTCATTTCTGCAGTCTGACTGCTTGGTGTTTCCTCTTTTGTTTTCCTCTCATGTCCAAACAGCAACACGTTAGAGACATTATCTGCAGGCCAGCGTCTCCTTTGTAAAGCGTTATTGTAAAACCCCCATGACACTCTGGGGGAGGAAAGATCATCTGTCAGATGACTTCTGTACTAGTGTCTGTGTGAGGTTCAACCTTCAAACTGACTGTTTGCTCCCTGTTCCAATACTTGTATTGTTGTGCAGTAAGTTCACTCATGTGGGACCAACTATTTCACTAAATCTGACTGGTTCTACATTTACAATGCTTTTATGACATCATTATTATTACTTTTCTCCCTGATTTCAATCTTGTCTCTTTACTGCAACTCCCCAACGGGCTCGAGAGAGAGAGAGAGAGAGGAGCAGGCGGAAACATGACCCACCAAACTGTCATCCTTAACATCTCCACTGACACAGACCTAAACATCCTGGAGGTGTTTTACTGTCTGTCCGCCCAATGATAATCCTCTCCAGACAATTCCACTCATTCCCCAAGCTGGTCTCCATTCCATCCACTAGAGGACTAACCATCTACATAACAATGCATTTAGGCTCTTAGTTCAACCAGTCCTCTACATATTCTGTTCTACCAGTTAATGGAGGGTGAGATTTAACTAGTCCTCTACATATTCTGTTCTACCAGTTAATGGAGGGTGAGATTTAACCAGTCCTCTACATATTCTGTTATACCAGTTAATGGAGGGTGAGATTTAACCAGTCCTCTACATATTCTGTTATACCAGTTAATGGAGGGTGAGATTTAACCAGTCCTCTACATATTCTGTTATACCAGTTAATGGAGGGTGAGATTTAACCAGTCCTCTACATATTCTGTTATACCAGTTAATGGAGGGTGAGATTTAACTAGTCCTCTAATATTCTGTTATACAGTTAATGGAGGGTGAGATTTAACCCTCTACATATTCTGTTCTACCAGTTAATGGAGGGTGAGATTTAACCAGTCCTCTACATATTCTGTTCTACCAGTTAATGGAGGGTGAGATTTAACCAGTCCTCTACATATTCTGTTATACCAGTTAATGGAGGGTGAGATTTAACCAGTCCTCTACATATTCTGTTCTACCAGTTAATGGAGGGTGAGATTTAACCAGTCCTCTACATATTCTGTTCTACCAGTTAATGGAGGGTGAGATTTAACCAGTCCTCTACATATTCTGTTATACCAGTTAATGGAGGGTGAGATTTAACCAGTCCTCTACATATTCTGTTCTACCAGTTAATGGAGGGTGAGATTTAACCAGTCCTCTACATATTCTGTTATACCAGTTAATGGAGGGTGAGATTTAACCAGTCCTCTACATATTCTGTTATACCAGTTAATGGAGGGTGAGATTTAACCAGTCCTCTACATATTCTGTTATACCAGTTAATGGAGGGTGAGATGTAACCAGTCCTCTACATATTCTGTTCTACCAGCTAATGGAGGGTAAGATTTAACCATTTTTAAAATTGGGAATAGGGTCCCATGTGGCTCAGTTGGTAGAGCATGGTGCTTGCAATGTCATGGTTGTGGGTTCGATTCCCATGTGGGACCAGTATGAAAAAGTATGCACTCATTACTGTAAGTTGCTATTGATAAGAGCATCTACTAAAATGTACATTTGGTATTCCATTTAACTCATATGCTGCTTCCATGCCCTGAGGCTGCTTTCACTACTTGTTGATTCTCGTCAGGTGGCTTCTGTCCTACGCAGCTCTATTCAGGTGGCTTCTGTCCTACGCAGCTCTATTCAGGTGGCTTCTGTCCTACGTAGCTCTATTCAGGTGGCTTCTGTCCTACGTAGCTCTATTCAGGTGGCTTCTGTCCTACGTAGCTCTATTCAGGTGGCTTCTGTCCTACGTAGCTCTATTCAGGTGGCTTCTGTCCTACGTAGCTCTATTCAGGTGGCTTCTGTCCTACGCTCTATTCAGGTGGCTTCTATCCTGCATAGCTCTATTCAGGTGGCTTCTATCCTACGTAGCTCTATTCAGGTGGCTTCTATCCTACGTATCTCTATTCAGGTGGCTTCTGTCCTGAATAGAGCTATTCAGGTAGCTCTATTCAGGTGGCTTCTATCCTACGTAGCTCTATTCAGGTTGCTTCTATCCTACGTAGCTCTATTCAGGTGGCTTCTATCCTACGTAGCTCTATTCAGGTGGCTTCTATCCTACGTAGCTCTATTCAGGTGGCTTCTATCCTACGTAGCTCTATTCAGGTGGCTTCTATCCTACGTAGCTCTATTCAGGTGGCTTCTATCCTACGTAGCTCTATTCAGGTGGCTTCTATCCTATGTAGCTCTATTCAGGTGGCTTCTATCCTACGTAGCTCTATTCAGGTGGCTTCTATCCTACGTAGCTCTATTCAGGTGGCTTCTATCCTACGTAGCTCTATTCAGGTGCCTTCTATCCTACGTAGCTCTATTCAGGTGCCTTCTATCCTACGTAGCTCTCTGAGGCACATAATCTGGTGTGCAAAAGGTAAGGTATCGATATCTAAAGGCTGAAGTTTAAATAGAGAGGGAGTACAAAACTCTACCCTGGATGAGAATAAAGAAAGCTAAGCACCAGTATGTACTTGACTAGAGGCTACGTACAGTTGGACAACAATACGTTTTATTGTACATTGTTTGGTTTCTGGACAGATCAATTAAATATGATAACTAATGTTCTCATAAAGCTTTAACAAATCTCCCTCCAATACTTGGTGAAAGAACACGATTGATCAGGGGCTTTCCCCCACATGGCTTTATTGCTGTGATTAATCAACAGGATGATCTGAAAGCCTTAGGGTATAACAGGAGACCTAGCCCTCTACTAACTAGTACGTCAGGAGGCTTCTTCATCTCCTAGCTTCCCTATTACACAACATGGAAATGTAATGTGTTACCCAAAAGTACACAGTGTGTCTGTACAAAATTGCACCTTATTCCCTATATAGTGCACTACTGTGTTATATAGGGAATAGGAT
The DNA here is from genome assembly GCF_023373465.1 of Oncorhynchus keta. Taxonomy (NCBI): domain Eukaryota; kingdom Metazoa; phylum Chordata; class Actinopteri; order Salmoniformes; family Salmonidae; genus Oncorhynchus; species Oncorhynchus keta. Next base: position 126,265 of record NW_026288741.1, on the reverse strand, counting down.
GCAATTTGGGAATCAACCTGTCTGTTAGTCAGAGTGTGAGTGGGTCGCCTTTGTTTTCACAATCACTCCCTCTGGTTGACTGACAAATCCTGACATCACAGTTGGTGCTGACATGCTCTAACTGGAGTAAACGCTTCCAGCTGCTCTCCTCTCGCTAGGTCGACTCCAAATACCTTTCCCCTGACTAGCTCGGGAGATAAGCTTCCAGCTGCTCTCCTCTCGCTAGGTCGACTCCAACTACCTTTCCCCTGACTAGCTCGGGAGATAAGCTTCCAGCTGCTCTCCTCTCGCTAGGTCGACTCCAAATACCTTTCCCCTGACTAGCTCGGGAGATAAGCTTCCAGCTGCTCTCCTCTCGCTAGGTCGACTCCAAATACCTTTCCCCTGACTAGCTAGGGAGATAAGCTTCCAGCTCCTCTCCTCTCGCTAGGTCGACTCCAACTGCCTTTCCCCTGACTAGCTCGGGAGATAAGCTTCCAGCTGCTCTCCTCTCGCTAGGTCGACTCCAACTACCTTTCCCCTGACTAACTAGGGAGATAAGCTTCCAGCTGCTCTCCTCTCGCTAGGTCGACTCCAAATACCTTTCCCCTGACTAGCTCTAAGCTTCCAGCTGCTCTCCTCTCGCTAGGTCGACTCCAAATACCTTTCCCCTGACTAGCTAGGGAGATAAGCTTCCAGCTGCTCTCCTCTCGCTAGGTCGACTCCAACTACCTTTCCCCTGACTAGCTCGGGAGATAGGCTTCCAGCTGCTCTCCTCTCGCTAGGTCGACTCCAAATACCTTTCCCCTGTCTAGCTAGGGAGATAAGCTTCCAGCTGCTCTCCTCTCGCTAGGTCGACTCCAACTACCTTTCCCCTGACTAACTAGGGAGATAAGCTTCCAGCTGCTCCCCTCTCGATAGGTCGACTCCAACTACCTTTCCCCTGACTAGCTCGGGAGATAAGCTTCCAGCTGCTCTCCTCTCGCTAGGTCGACTCCAACTACCTTTCCCCTGACTAACTAGGGAGATAAGCTTCCAGCTGCTCTCCTCTCGCTAGGTCGACTCCAACTACCTTTCCCCTGACTAGCTAGGGAGATAAGCTTCCAGCTGCTCTCCTCTCGCTAGGTCGACTCCAAATACCTTTCCCCTGACTAGCTCGGGAGATAAGCTTCCAGCTGCTCTCCTCTCGCTAGGTCGACTCCAACTACCTTTCCCCTGACTAGCTAGGGAGATAAGCTTCCAGCTGCTCTCCTCTCGCTAGGTCGACTCCAAACCTTTCCCCTGACTAAATCTAGGGAGATAAGCTTCCAGCTGCTCTTCTCGAAGGTCGACTCCAACTACCTTTCCCCTGACTAACTCGGGAGATAAGCTTCCAGCTGCTCTCCTCTCGCTAGGTCGACTCCAACTACCTTTCCCCTGACTAGCTCGGGAGATAAGCTTCCAGCTGCTCTCCTCTCGCTAGGTCGACTCCAACTACCTTTCCCCTGACTAGCTCGGGAGATAAGCTTCCAGCTGCTCTCCTCTCGCTAGGTCGACTCCAACTACCTTTCCCCTGACTAACTAGGGAGATAAGCTTCCAGCTGCTCTCCTCTCGCTAGGTCGACTCCAAATACCTTTCCCCTGACTAGCTCGGGAGATAAGCTTCCAGCTGCTCTCCTCTCGCTAGGTCGACTCAACTACCTTTCCCCTGACTAGCTAGGGAGATAAGCTTCCAGCTGCTCTCCTCTCGCTAGGTCGACTCCAAATACCTTTCCCCTGACTAGCTCGGGAGATAAGCTTCCAGCTGCTCTCCTCTCGCTAGGTCGACTCCAACTACCTTTCCCCTGACTAGCTCGGGAGATAAGCTTCCAGCTGCTCTCCTCTCGCTAGGTCGACTCCAAATACCTTTCCCCTGACTAGCTAGGGAGATAAGCTTCCAGCTGCTCTCCTCTCGCTAGGTCGACTCCAACTACCTTTCCCCTGACTAGCTCGGGAGATAAGCTTCCAGCTGCTCTCCTCTCGCTAGGTCGACTCCAACTACCTTTCCCCTGACTAGCTAGGGAGATAAGCTTCCAGCTGCTCTCCTCTCGCTAGGTCGACTCCAAATACCTTTCCCCTGACTAGCTCGGGAGATAAGCTTCCAGCTGCTCTCCTCTCGCTAGGTCGACTCCAAATACCTTTCCCCTGACTAGCTCGGGAGATAAGCTTCCAGCTGCTCGCCTCTCGCTAGGTCGACTCCAACTACCTTTCCCCTGACTAGCTAGGGAGATAAGCTTCCAGCTGCTCTCCTCTCGCTAGGTTCGACTCCAACTACCTTTCCCCTGACTAGCTCGGGAGATAAGCTTCCAGCTGCTCGCCTCTCACTAGGTTGACTCCAACTACCTTTCCCCTGACTAGCTAGGGAGATAAGCTTCCAGCTGCTCTCCTCTCGCTAGGTCGACTCCAAATACCTTTCCCCTGACTAGCTCGGGAGATAAGCTTCCAGCTGCTCTCCTCTCGCTAGGTCGACTCCAAATACCTTTCCCCTGACTAGCTAGGGAGATAAGCTTCCAGCTGCTCTCCTCTCGCTAGGTCGACTCCAAATACCTTTCCCCTGACTAGCTAGGGAGATAAGCTTCCAGCTGCTCTCCTCTCGCGAGGTCGACTCCAACTACCTTTCCCCTGACGAGCTCGGGAGATAAGCTTCCAGCTGCTCTCCTCTCGCTAGGTCGACTCCAAATACCTTTCCCCTGACTAGCTAGGGAGATAAGCTTCCAGCTGCTCTCCTCTCGCTAGGTCGACTCCAACTACCTTTCCCCTGACTAGCTAGGGAGATAAGCTTCCAGCTGCTCTCCTCTCGCTAGGTCGACTCCAACTACCTTTCCCCTGACTAGCTAGGGAGATAAGCTTCCATGCCCGAAGCATGCTCATTGTTTACGGCAGGGGTGTCAAACTCATTTGCCCTGGGGGCTGCATTCGGTCTTCAACGAGGTCTGGAGGGCCGCACTGAACATGTGTTATATTTCCTCAAAGTCCAAATTTGCACAAAAACGTTTTTTTTTCCCCGATGCTCCCCAACTGTCTAGCTTCCATTTGGATGATTATCAGTGAGCTATGACACAGTCAAGATACTGTATGAATGTAGTGATTATCAGTGAGCTGGACACAGTCAAGATACTGTATGAATGCAGTGATTATCAGTGAGCTGGACACAGTCAAGATACTGTATGAATGTAGTGATTATCAGTGAGCTGGACACAGTCAAGATACTGTATGAATGTAGTGATTATCAGTGAGCTGGACACAGTCAAGATACTGTATGAATGTAGTGATTATCAGTGAGCTGGACACAGTCAAGATACTGTATGAATGTAGTGATTATCAGTGAGCTGGACACAGTCAAGATACTGTATGAATGTAGTGATTATCAGTGAGCTGGACACAGTCAAGATACTGTATGAATGTAGTGATTATCAGTGAGCTGGACACAGTCAAGATACTGTATGAATGTAGTGATTATCAGTGAGCTGGACACAGTCAAGATACTGTATGAATGTAGTGATTATCAGTAGTGATTATCAGTGAGCTGGACACAGTCAAGATACTGTATGAATGTAGTGATTATCAGTGAGCTGGACACAGTCAAGATACTGTATGAATGTAGTGATTATCAGTGAGCTGGACACAGTCAAGATACTGTATGAATGCAGTGATTATCAGTGAGCTGGACACAGTCAAGATACTGTATGAATGTAGTGATTATCAGTGAGCTGGAAACAGTCAAGATACTGTATGAATGTAGTGATTATCAGTGAGCTGGACACAGTCAAGATGCTGTATATGAATGTAGTGATTATCAGTGAGCTGGACACAGTCAAGATACTGTATGAATGTAGTGATTATCAGTGAGCTGGACACAGTCAATATGCTGTATATGAATGTAGTGATTATCAGTGAGCTGGACACAGTCAATATGCTGTATATGAATGTAGTGATTATCAGTGAGCTGGACATAGTCAAGATGCTGTATATGAATGTAGTGATTATCAGTGAGCTGGACACAGTCAATATGCTGTATATGAATGTAGTGATTATCAGTGAGCTGGACATAGTCAAGATGCTGTATATGAATGTAGTGATTATCAGTGAGCTGGACATAGTCAAAATGCTGTATATGAATGTAGTGATTATCAGTGAGCTTGACACAGTCAATATGCTGTATATGAATGTAGTGATTATCAGTGAGCTGGACATAGTCAAGATGCTGTATATGAATGTAGTGATTATCAGTGAGCTGGACATAGTCAAAATGCTGTATATGAATGTAGTGATTATCAGTGAGCTTGACACAGTCAATATGCTGTATATGAATGTAGTGATTATCAGTGAGCTGGACACAGTCAAGATACTGTATGAATGTAGTGATTATCAGTGAGCTGGACACAGTCAATATGCTGTATATGAATGTAGTGATTATCAGTGAGCTGGACACAGTCAATATGCTGTATATGAATGTAGTGATTATCAGTGAGCTGGACATAGTCAAAATGCTGTATATGAACGTAGTGATTATCAGTGAGCTGGACACAGTCAAGATACTGTATGAATGTAGCTCCATTATCATGTATAAACATTCCATTTGGTTTTAGTAATTTTAAAGTATATTCAGTTTGTTTTTATTTTTACCCAATGCATGTTTGACACCCCTGGTTTACGATTTTGTCGCAATCTTAACTGCGTACCAAATGGCACCCTATTCCCTATATAGCGCACTACATAGGGAATAGGGTGCTATTTTGGACAGACCCTCTGTTTGGTAAAAATGTTTAACTGAATTAGCGGTAGGTGTATTACTGACACTGACCATAAACAGTCGTCTCTATAGATCGACATCATATACATAAGAACGGTTCTGAAATGTCTGGCTGATGTTCAGTCAACATGGAGATTAGTTCTTCCAAGTCTTTGGTTTCCTTTGTAGAATAAGCCAGATAAATGCTAGTGCTTTCATGACTGCTTTCATGGGGTCCTGGTCTGGTCTGGAGCTGCCAAGATGTAGTAATAACCGGAAGAGAAGAGAAGAGAAGAGGAAGAGAGGAGGAGAGCAAGAGAGGAAGAGAGGATTAGAGGAGGAGGGGATTAGAGGAGGAGAGGATTAGAGGATTAGATGAGGAGAGGAGGAGAGGAAGAGAGGATTAGAGGAGGAGAGGATTAGAGGAAGAGAGGATTAGAGGAGGAGAGGAAAAGAGGATTAGAGGAGGAGAGGAGGAGAGGAAGACAGGATTAGAGGATTAGAGGAGGAGAGGATTAGAGGAAGACAGGATTAGAGGATTAGAGGAGGAGAGGATTAGAGGAGGAGAGGAAAACAGGATTAGAGGAGGAGAGGAAGACAGGATTAGAGGAGGAGAGAGGAGGAGAGGAGGAGAGGATAAGAGGAGGAGGAGGAGGAGAGGATTAGAAGAGGAGAGGAGGAGAGGATTAGGAGGAGAGGATTAGAGGAGGAGAGGAGGAGAGGATTAGAGGAGGAGAGGAAAACAGGATTAGAGGAGGAGAGGAAGACAGGATTAGAGGAGGAGAGGAGGAGAGGAGAAGAGGAGGAGAGGATTAGAGGAGGAGAGGAGGAGAGGATTAGAAGAGGAGAGGAGGAGAGGATTAGAGGAGGAGAGGATTAGAGGAGGAGAGGAGGAGAGGATTAGAGGAGGAGGAGGAAGAGAGGAGTAGAAGAGGAGAGGATTATAGGAGGAGAGGATTAGAGGAGGAGAGGAAGAGAGGATTAGAGGAGGAGAGGAGGAGAGGATAAGAGGAGGAGAGGATTAGAGGAGGAGAGGAGGAGAGGATTAGAAGAGGAGAGGAGGAGAGGATTAGAGGAGGAGAGGATTAGAGGAGGAGAGGAGGAGAGGATTAGAGGAGGAGGAGGAAGAGAGGATTAGAAGAGGAGAGGATTATAGGAGGAGAGGATTAGAGGAGGAGAGGAAGAGAGGATTAGAAGAGGAGAGGATTAGAGGAGGAGAGGAAGAGAGGAGGAGAGGATTAGAGGAGAGGAAGAGAGGATTAGAGGAGGAGAGGAAGAGAAAGAGAAGAGTAGAGGAAGAGGAGGAGAGGAAGAGAGGAGGAGAGGAAGAGCTGTATGGGAGGTTATGTTACTCTCTGAAGGGAACAAACACTGGTCTACGAGGCTGATACCACAGGATGTTCTCCACATGAGAAGAACATTATAGTGGAGAGAGACAGCAAGACGCCACCAGACAACAACGACGTCTTGATATATTGCATGTGTAATGGCTAGAGAAAATTCCACTGATGCGTGTTTTGAAGTTGTCATAGAAATAAGACCTATTTTGATAGAAATTAAAAAGCACAATTTGTTGTTTCACTTAGCTCACCTACACACAGTGACATCAAATGCAATGATAGTAATACTGACCTTTCTGCTACCCTGTGTGGACCAATAAAATAGTGCCAGAGACATGTTGAGTGACCTCCCTAGTATTAAGACGCCAGAGACATGTTGAGTGACCTCCCTAGTATTAAGACGTCAAACTGAAGCCACAGCGTTCAATACCATTTCCCCTGGGTCATAGTCTTCACTATAACATGGGGATCTTGTAAAGGTGTTTGCTGTGTCTGTATGCAGGTAGTGGTGTACCATAGAGGAATGGGAGTCCCATCACAGCTGGCTATCCTCTCCTATCTAGAACAGATCCATCAGTGGGCTCAACGTTAGGAGCACACTGTAGGGCTCTCCCAGCACCACGCCTCAAACATTCCCCAGACTCATTAAAAAGTCCTATTTGATGTCTGGCGGTTATGTGACTTGAAGAGAAAAAGAGGAGAGAGAAAGAGAAGTCTGGTACCAATGCTAACCAGGGCTGGCCCGGCTGGGGACACTGAACAAAGTAAAGATGTTAACACATACCGTATACAGACTGAACTAAATAAATACATGTCTCCATCTCCTACATGGATTGATGGACTAAAATGAATTAATTGCCCCGACATCTATAATAGTCTGGTCTGGTGAGAGGAGAGACATCTATAATAGTCTGGTCTGGTGAGAGGAGAGACATCTATAATAGTCTGGTCTGGTGAGAGGAGAGACATCTATAATAGTCTGGTCTGGTGAGAGGAGAGACATCTATAATAGTCTGGTCTGGTGAGAGGAGAGACATCTATAATAGTCTGGTCTGGTGAGAGGAGAGACATCTATAATAGTCTGGTCTGGTGAGAGGAGAGACATCTATAATAGTCTGGTCTGGTGAGAGGAGAGACATCTATAATAGTCTGGTCTGGTGAGAGGAGAGACATCTATAATAGTCTGGTCTGGTGAGAGGAGAGACATCTATAATAGTCTAGGAGAGACATCTATAATAGTCTGGTCTGTGAGAGGAGAGACATCTATAATAGTCTGGTCTGGTGAGAGGAGAGACATCTATAATAGTCTGGTCTGGTGAGAGGAGAGACATCTATAATAGTCTGGTCTGGTGAGAGGAGAGACATCTATAATAGTCTGGTCTGGTGAGAGGAGAGACATCTATAATAGTCTGGTCTGGTGAGAGGAGAGACATCTATCTATAATAGTCTGGTCTGGTGAGAGGAGAGACATCTATAATAGTCTGGTCTGGTGAGAGGAGAGACATCTATAATAGTCTGGTCTGGTGAGAGGAGAGACATCTATAATAGTCTGGTCTGGTGAGAGGAGAGACATCTATAATAGTCTGGTCTGGTGAGAGGAGAGACATCTATAATAGTCTGGTCTGGTGAGAGGAGAGACATCTATAATAGTCTGGTCTGGTGAGAGGAGAGACATCTATAATAGTCTGGTCTGGTGAGAGGAGAGACATCTATAATAGTCTGGTCTGGTGAGAGGAGAGACATCTATAATAGTCTGGTCTGGTGAGAGGAGAGACATCTATAATAGTCTGGTCTGGTGAGAGAGACATCTATAATAGTCTGAGTCTGGTGAGAGACATCTATAATAGTCTGGTCTGGTGAGAGGAGAGACATCTATAATAGTCTGGTCTGGTGAGAGGAGAGACATCTATAATAGTCTGGTCTGGTGAGAGGAGAGACATCTATAATAGTCTGGTCTGGTGAGAGGAGAGACATCTATAATAGTCTGGTCTGGTGAGAGGAGAGACATCTATAATAGTCTGGTCTGGTGAGAGGAGAGACATCTATAATAGTCTGGTCTGGTGAGAGGAGAGACATCTATAATAGTCTGGTCTGGTGAGAGGAGAGACATCTATAATAGTCTGGTCTGGTGAGAGGAGAGACATCTATAATAGTCTGGTCTGGTGAGAGGAGAGACATCTATAATAGTCTGGTGAGAGGAGAGACATCTATAATAGTCTGGTCTGGTGAGAGGAGAGACATCTATAATAGTCTGGTGAGAGGAGAGACATCTATAATAGTCTGGTGAGAGGAGAGACATCTATAATAGTCTGGTCTGGTGAGAGGAGAGACATCTATAATAGTCTGGTCTGGTGAGAGGAGAGACATCTATAATAGTCTGGTCTGGTGAGAGGAGAGACATCTATAATAGTCTGGTGAGAGGAGAGACATCTATAATAGTCTGGTCTGGTGAGAGGAGAGACATCTATAATAGTCTGGTCTGGTGAGAGGAGAGACATCTATAATAGTCTGGTCTGGTGAGAGGAGAGACATCTATAATAGTCTGGTCTGGTGAGAGGAGAGACATCTATAATAGTCTGGTCTGGTGAGAGGAGAGACATCTATAATAGTCTGGTCTCTATAATAGTATGTGAGAGGAGAGACATCTATAATAGTCTGGTCTGGTGAGAGGAGAGACATCTATAATAGTCTGGTCTGGTGAGAGGAGAGACATCTATAATAGTATGGTCTGAGGAGAGACATCTATAATCTGGTATGGTGAGAGGAGAGACATCTATAATAGTATGGTCATCTATAATAGTGGTGAGAGGAGAGACATCTATAATAGTCTGGTCTGGTGAGAGGAGAGACATCTATAATAGTCTGGTCTGGTGAGAGGAGAGACATCTATAATAGTCTGGTCTGGTGAGAGGAGAGACATCTATAATAGTCTGGTCTGGTGAGAGGAGAGACATCTATAATAGTCTGGTCTGGTGAGAGGAGAGACATCTATAATAGTATGGTGAGAGAGGAGAGACATCTATAATAGTCTGGTCTGGTGAGAGGAGAGACATCTATAATAGTCTGGTCTGGTGAGAGGAGAGACATCTATAATAGTCTGGTCTGGTGAGAGGAGAGACATCTATAATAGTCTGGTCTGGTGAGAGGAGAGACATCTATAATAGTCTGGTCTGGTGAGAGGAGAGACATCTATAATAGTCTGGTCTGGTGAGAGGAGAGACATCTATAATAGTCTGGTCATCTATAATAGTCTGGTCTGGTGAGAGGAGAGACATCTATAATAGTCTGGTCTGGTGAGAGGAGAGACATCTATAATAGTCTGGTCTGGTGAGAGGAGAGACATCTATAATAGTCTGGTCTGGTGAGAGGAGAGACATCTATAATAGTCTGGTCTGGTGAGAGGAGAGACATCTATAATAGTCTGGTCTGGTGAGAGGAGAGACATCTATAATAGTCTGGTCTGGTGAGAGGAGAGACATCTATAATAGTCTGGTCTGGTGAGAGGAGAGACATCTATAATAGTCTGGTCTGGTGAGAGGAGAGACATCTATAATAGTCTGGTCTGGTGAGAGGAGAGACATCTATAATAGTCTGGTCTGGTGAGAGGAGAGACATCTATAATAGTCTGGTCTGGTGAGAGGAGAGACATCTATAATAGTCTGGTCTGGTGAGAGGAGAGACATCTATAATAGTCTGGTCTGGTGAGAGGAGAGACATCTATAATAGTCTGGTCTGGTGAGAGGAGAGACATCTATAATAGTCTGGTCTGGTGAGAGGAGAGACATCTATAATAGTCTGGTCTGGTGAGAGGAGAGACATCTATAATAGTCTGGTCTGGTGAGAGGAGAGACATCTATAATAGTCTGGTCTGGTGAGACATCTATAATAGTCTGGTCTGGTGAGAGGAGAGACATCTATAATAGTATGGTCTGGTGAGAGGAGAGACATCTATAATAGTCTGGTCTGGTGAGAGGAGAGACATCTATAATAGTCTGGTCTGGTGAGAGGAGAGACATCTATAATAGTCTGGTCTGGTGAGAGGAGAGACATCTATAATAGTCTGGTCTGGTGAGAGGAGAGACATCTATAATAGTCTGGTGAGAGGAGAGACATCTATAATAGTCTGGTCTGGTGAGAGGAGAGACATCTATAATAGTCTGGTCTGGTGAGAGGAGAGACATCTATAATAGTCTGGTGAGAGGAGAGACATCTATAATAGTCTGGTCTGGTGAGGAGAGACATCTATAATAGTCTGGTCTGGTGAGAGGAGAGACATCTATAATAGTATGGTCTGGTGAGAGGAGAGACATCTATAATAGTCTGGTCTGGTGAGAGGAGAGACATCTATAATAGTCTGGTCTGGTGAGAGGAGAGACATCTATAATAGTCTGGTCTGGTGAGAGGAGAGACATCTATAATAGTATGGTCTGGTGAGAGGAGAGACATCTATAATAGTCTGGTGAGAGGAGAGACATCTATAATAGTATGGTCTGGTGAGAGGAGAGACATCTATAATAGTCTGGTCTGGTGAGAGGAGAGACATCTATAATAGTCTGGTGAGAGGAGAGACATCTATAATAGTCTGGTCTGGTGAGAGGAGAGACATCTATAATAGTCTGGTCTGGTGAGAGGAGAGACATCTATAATAGTATGGTCTGGTGAGAGGAGAGACATCTATAATAGTCTGGTCTGGTGAGAGGAGAGACATCTATAATAGTCTGGTCTGGTGAGAGGAGAGACATCTATAATAGTCTGGTCTGGTGAGAGGAGAGACATCTATAATAGTATGGTCTGGTGAGAGGAGAGACATCTATAATAGTATGGTCTGGTAGTATGAGAGGAGAGACATCTATAATAGTCTGGTCTGGTGAGAGGAGAGACATCTATAATAGTATGGTCTGGTGAGTAGGAGAGACATCTATAATAGTCTGGTCTGGTGAGAGGAGAGACATCTATAATAGTATGGTCTGGAGAGGAGAGACATCTATAATAGTATGGTCTGGTGAGAGGAGAGACATCTATAATAGTATGGTCTGGTGAGAGGAGAGACATCTATAATAGTATGGTCTGGTGAGAGGAGAGACATCTATAATAGTCTGTTCTGGTGAGAGGAGAGACATCTATAATAGTCTGGTCTGGTGAGAGGAGAGACATCTATAATAGTCTGGTCTGGTGAGAGGAGAGACATCTATAATAGTCTGGTCTGGTGAGAGGAGAGACATCTATAATAGTCTGGTCTGGTGAGAGGAGAGACATCTATAATAGTCTGGTCTGGTGAGAGGAGAGACATCTATAATAGTCTGGTCTGGTGAGAGGAGAGACATCTATAATAGTCTGGTCTGGTGAGAGGAGAGACATCTATAATAGTCTGGTCTGGTGAGAGGAGAGACATCTATAATAGTCTGGTCTGGTGAGAGGAGAGACATCTATAATAGTATGGTCTGGTGAGAGGAGAGACATCTATAATAGTCTGTCCTGGTGAGAGGAGAGACATCTATAATAGTCTGGTCTGGTGAGAGGAGAGACATCTATAATAGTATGGTGAGAGGAGAGACATCTATAATAGTATGGTCTGGTGAGAGGAGAGACATCTATAATAGTCTGGTCTGGTGAGAGGAGAGACATCTATAATAGTCTGGTCTGGTGAGAGGAGAGACATCTATAATAGTCTGTTCTGGTGAGAGGAGAGACATCTATAATAGTCTGGTCTGGTGAGAGGAGAGACATCTATAATAGTCTGGTCTGGTGAGAGGAGAGACATCTATAATAGTCTGTTCTGGTGAGAGGAGAGACATCTATAATAGTCTGTTCTGGTGAGAGGAGAGACATCTATAATAGTCTGTTCTGGTAAGAGGAGAGACATCTATAATAGTCTGGTCTGGTGAGAGGAGAGACATCTATAATAGTCTGGTCTGGTGAGAGGAGAGACATCTATAATAGTCTGGTCTGGTGAGAGGAGAGACATCTATAATAGTCTGGTCTGGTGAGAGGAGAGACATCTATAATAGTATGGTCTGGTGAGAGGAGAGACATCTATAATAGTCTGGTCTGGTGAGAGGAGAGACATCTATAATAGTCTGGTCTGGTGAGAGGAGAGACATCTATAATAGTCTGGTCTGGTGAGAGGAGAGACATCTATAATAGTCTGGTCTGGTGAGAGGAGAGACATCTATAATAGTCTGGTGAGAGGAGAGACATCTATAATAGTATGGTCTGGTGAGAGGAGAGACATCTATAATAGTCTGGTCTGGTGAGAGGAGAGACATCTATAATAGTCTGTTCTGGTGAGAGGAGAGACATCTATAATAGTCTGTTCTGGTGAGAGGAGAGACATCTATAATAGTCTGGTCTGGTGAGAGACATCTATAATAGTCTGGTCTGGTGAGAGGAGAGACATCTATAATAGTCTGGTCTGGTGAGAGGAGAGACATCTATAATAGTCTGGTCTGGTGAGAGGAGAGACATCTATAATAGTCTGGTCTGGTGAGAGGAGAGACATCTATAATAGTCTGGTCTGGTGAGAGGAGAGACATCTATAATAGTCTGGTCTGGTGAGAGGAGAGACATCTATAATAGTCTGGTCTGGTGAGAGGAGAGACATCTATAATAGTCTGGTCTGGTGAGAGGAGAGACATCTATAATAGTCTGGTCTGGTGAGAGGAGAGACATCTATAATAGTCTGGTCTGGTGAGAGGAGAGACATCTATAATAGTCTGGTCTGGTGAGAGGAGAGACATCTATAATAGTCTGGTCTGGTGAGAGGAGAGACATCTATAATAGTCTGGTCTGGTGAGAGGAGAGACATCTATAATAGTCTGGTCTGGTGAGAGGAGAGACATCTATAATAGTCTGGTCTGGTGAGAGGAGAGACATCTATAATAGTCTGGTCTGGTGAGAGGAGAGACATCTATAATAGTCTGGTCTGGTGAGAGGAGAGACATCTATAATAGTCTGGTCTGGTGAGAGGAGAGACATCTATAATAGTCTGGTCTGGTGAGAGGAGAGACATCTATAATAGTCTGGTGAGAGAGAGACATCTATAATAGTCTGGTCTATAATAGTATGGTGAGAGGAGAGACATCTATAATAGTATGGTCTGGTGAGAGGAGAGACATCTATAATAGTATGGTGAGAGGAGAGACATCTATAATAGTATGGTGAGAGGAGAGACATCTATAATAGTCTGGTCTGGTGAGAGGAGAGACATCTATAATAGTCTGGTCTGGTGAGAGGAGAGACATCTATAATAATCTGGTCTGGTGAGAGGAGAGACATCTATAATAGTCTGGTCTGGTGAGAGGAGAGACATCTATAATAGTCTGGTCTGGTGAGAGGAGAGACATCTATAATAGTCTGGTCTGGTGAGAGGAGAGACATCTATAATAGTCTGGTCTGGTGAGAGGAGAGACATCTATAATAGTCTGTTCTGAGAGGAGAGACATCTATAATAGTCTGGTCTGGTGAGAGGAGAGACATCTATAATAGTCTGGTCTGGTGAGAGGAGAGACATCTATAATAGTCTGGTCTGGTGAGAGGAGAGACATCTATAATAGTCTGGTCTGGTGAGAGGAGAGACATCTATAATAGTCTGGTCTGGTGAGAGGAGAGACATCTATAATAGTCTGGTCTGGTGAGAGGAGAGACATCTATAATAGTCTGGTCTGGTGAGAGGAGAGACATCTATAATAGTCTGGTGAGAGGAGAGACATCTATAATAGTCTGGTCTGGTGAGAGGAGAGACATCTATAATAGTCTGGTCTGGTGAGAGGAGAGACATCTATAATAGTCTGGTCTGGTGAGAGGAGAGACATCTATAATAGTATGGTCTGGTGAGAGGAGAGACATCTATAATAGTCTGGTCTGGTGAGAGGAGAGACATCTATAATAGTCTGGTCTGGTGAGAGGAGAGACATCTATGTTCTGGTGAATCTATAATAGTCTGTTCTGGTGAGAGGAGAGACATCTATAATAGTCTGTTCTGGTGAGAGGAGAGACATCTATAATAGTCTGGTCTGGTGAGAGGAGAGACATCTATAATAGTCTGGTCTGGTGAGAGGAGAGACATCTATAATAGTCTGGTCTGGTGAGAGGAGAGACATCTATAATAGTCTGGTCTGGTGAGAGGAGAGACATCTATAATAGTCTGGTCTGGTGAGAGGAGAGACATCTATAATAGTATGGTCTGGTGAGAGGAGAGACATCTATAATAGTCTGGTTCTGGTGAGAGGAGAGACATCTATAATAGTCTGGTCTGGTGAGAGGAGAGACATCTATAATAGTCTGGTCTGGTGAGAGGAGAGACATCTATAATAGTCTGGTGAGAGGAGAGACATCTATAATAGTCTGTTCTGGTGAGAGGAGAGACATCTATAATAGTCTGGTGAGAGGAGAGACATCTATAATAGTCTGGTCTGGTGAGAGGAGAGACATCTATAATAGTCTGGTCTGGTGAGAGGAGAGACATCTATAATAGTCTGGTCTGGTGAGAGGAGAGACATCTATAATAGTCTGGTCTGGTGAGAGGAGAGACATCTATAATAGTCTGGTCTGGTGAGAGGAGAGACATCTATAATAGTCTGGTCTGGTGAGAGGAGAGACATCTATAATAGTCTGGTCTGGTGAGAGGAGAGACATCTATAATAGTCTGGTCTGGTGAGAGGAGAGACATCTATAATAGTCTGGTGAGAGGAGAGACATCTATAATAGTCTGGTGAGAGGAGAGACATCTATAATAGTCTGGTGAGAGGAGAGACATCTATAATAGTCTGGTCTGGTGAGAGGAGAGACATCTATAATAGTCTGGTCTGGTGAGAGGAGAGACATCTATAATAGTCTGGTCTGGTGAGAGGAGAGACATCTATAATAGTCTGGTCTGGTGAGAGGAGAGACATCTATAATAGTATGGTCTGGTGAGAGGAGAGACATCTATAATAGTCTGGTCTGGTGAGAGGAGAGACATCTATAATAGTCTGGTCTGGTGAGAGGAGAGACATCTATAATGGTATAATAGTCTGGTCTGGTGAGAGGAGAGACATCTATAATAGTCTGGTGAGAGGAGAGACATCTATAATAGTATGGTGAGAGGAGAGACATCTATAATAGTATGGTGAGAGGAGAGACATCTATAATAGTATGGTGAGAGGAGAGACATCTATAATAGTATGGTGAGAGGAGAGACATCTATAATAGTATGGTGAGAGGAGAGACATCTATAATAGTATGTGAGAGGAGAGACATCTATAATAGTCTGGTCTGAGAGGAGAGACATCTATAATAGTCTGGTGAGAGGAGAGACATCTATAATAGTCTGGTCTGGTGAGAGGAGAGACATCTATAATAGTATGGTCATCTATAATAGTCTGGTCTGGTGAGAGGAGAGACATCTATAATAGTCTGGTCTGGAGGAGAGACATCTATAATAGTCTGGTCTGGTGAGAGGAGAGACATCTATAATAGTCTGGTCTGGTGAGAGGAGAGACATCTATAATAGTCTGGTCTGGTGAGAGGAGAGACATCTATAATAGTCTGTTCTGGTGAGAGGAGAGACATCTATAATAGTCTGGTCTGGTGAGAGGAGAGACATCTATAATAGTCTGGTCTGGTGAGAGGAGAGACATCTATAATAGTCTGGTCTGGTGAGAGGAGAGACATCTATAATAGTCTGGTCTGGTGAGAGGAGAGACATCTATAATAGTCTGGTCTGGTGAGAGGAGAGACATCTATAATAGTCTGGTCTGGTGAGACATCTATAATAGTCTGGTCTGGTGAGAGGAGAGACATCTATAATAGTATGGTCTGGTGAGAGGAGAGACATCTATAATAGTCTGGTCTGGTGAGAGGAGAGACATCTATAATAGTCTGGTCTGGTGAGAGGAGAGACATCTATAATAGTCTGGTCTGTCTATAATAGTGGTCTGGTGAGAGGAGAGACATCTATAATAGTCTGGTCTGGTGAGAGGAGAGACATCTATAATAGTCTGGTCTGGTGAGAGGAGAGACATCTATAATAGTCTGGTCTGGTGAGAGGAGAGACATCTATAATAGTCTGGTCTGGTGAGAGGAGAGACATCTATAATAGTCTGGTCTGGTGAGAGGAGAGACATCTATAATAGTCTGGTCTGGTGAGAGGAGAGACATCTATAATAGTCTGGTGAGAGGAGAGACATCTATAATAGTCTGGTCTGGTGAGAGGAGAGACATCTATAATAGTCTGTTCTGGTGAGAGGAGAGACATCTATAATAGTCTGGTCTGGTGAGAGGAGAGACATCTATAATAGTCTGGTCTGGTGAGAGGAGAGACATCTATAATAGTCTGGTCTGGTGAGAGGAGAGACATCTATAATAGTCTGGTCTGGTGAGAGGAGAGACATCTATAATAGTCTGGTCTGGTGAGAGGAGAGACATCTATAATAGTCTGGTCTGGTGAGAGGAGAGACATCTATAATAGTCTGGTCTGGTGAGAGGAGAGACATCTATAATAGTCTGGTCTGGTGAGAGGAGAGACATCTATAATAGTCTGGTCTGGTGAGAGGAGAGACATCTATAATAGTCTGGTCTGGTGAGAGGAGAGACATCTATAATAGTCTGGTCTGGTGAGAGGAGAGACATCTATAATAGTCTGGTCTGTGAGAGGAGAGACATCTATAATAGTATGGTCTGGTGAGAGGAGAGACATCTATAATATGTTCTGGTGAGAGGAGAGACATCTATAATAGTCTGGTCTGGTGAGAGGAGAGACATCTATAATAGTCTGGTCTGGTGAGAGGAGAGACATCTATAATAGTCTGGTCTGGTGAGAGGAGAGACATCTATAATAGTCTGGTCTGGTGAGAGGAGAGACATCTATAATAGTCTGGTCTGGTGAGAGGAGAGACATCTATAATAGTCTGGTGAGAGGAGAGACATCTATAATAGTCTGGTCTGGTGAGAGGAGAGACATCTATAATAGTCTGGTCTGGTGAGAGGAGAGACATCTATAATAGTCTGGTCTGGTGAGAGGAGAGACATCTATAATAGTCTGGTCTGGTGAGAGGAGAGACATCTATAATAGTCTGGTCTGGTGAGAGGAGAGACATCTATAATAGTCTGGTCTGGTGAGAGGAGAGACATCTATAATAGTCTGGTCTGGTGAGAGGAGAGACATCTATAATAGTCTGGTCTGGTGAGAGGAGAGACATCTATAGTATGGTGAGAGGAGAGACATCTATAATAGTATGGTGAGAGGAGAGACATCTATAATAGTCTGGTCTGGTGAGAGGAGAGACATCTATAATAGTCTGGTCTGGTGAGAGGAGAGACATCTATAATAGTATGGTCATCTATAATAGTATGGTGAGAGGAGAGACATCTATAATAGTCTGGTCTGGTGAGAGGAGAGACATCTATAATAGTCTGGTCTGGTGAGAGGAGAGACATCTATAATAGTCTGGTGAGAGGAGAGAGTATGGTGAGAGACATCTATAATAGTCTGGTCTGGTGAGAGGAGAGACATCTATAATAGTCTGGTCTGGTGAGAGGAGAGACATCTATAATAGTCTGGTCTGGTGAGAGGAGAGACATCTATAATAGTCTGGTCTGGTGAGAGGAGAGACATCTATAATAGTCTGGTCTGGTGAGAGGAGAGACATCTATAATAGTCTGGTCTGGTGAGAGGAGAGACATCTATAATAGTCTGGTCTGGTGAGAGGAGAGACATCTATAATAGTCTGGTCTGGTGAGAGGAGAGACATCTATAATAGTCTGGTCTGGTGAGAGGAGAGACATCTATAATAGTCTGTTCTGGTGAGAGGAGAGACATCTATAATAGTCTGTCTGGTGAGAGGAGAGACATCTATAATAGTCTGGTCTGGTGAGAGGAGAGACATCTATAATAGTCTGGTCTGGTGAGAGACATCTATAATAGTCTGGTCTGGTGAGAGGAGAGACATCTATAATAGTCTGGTCTGGTGAGAGGAGAGACATCTATAATAGTCTGGTCTGGTGAGAGGAGAGACATCTATAATAGTCTGGTCTGGTGAGAGGAGAGACATCTATAATAGTCTGGTCTGGTGAGAGGAGAGACATCTATAATAGTCTGGTCTGGTGAGAGGAGAGACATCTATAATAGTCTGGTCTGGTGAGAGGAGAGACATCTATAATAGTCTGGTCTGGTGAGAGGAGAGACATCTATAATAGTCTGGTCTGGTGAGAGGAGAGACATCTATAATAGTCTGGTCTGGTGAGAGGAGAGACATCTATAATAGTCTGGTCTGGTGAGAGGAGAGACATCTATAATAGTCTGGTCTGGTGAGAGGAGAGACATCTATAATAGTCTGGTCTGGTGAGAGGAGAGACATCTATAATAGTCTGGTCTGGTGAGAGGAGAGACATCTATAATAGTCTGGTCTGGTGAGAGGAGAGACATCTATAATAGTCTGGTCTGGTGAGAGGAGAGACATCTATAATAGTCTGGTCTGGTGAGAGGAGAGACATCTATAATAGTCTGGTCTGGTGAGAGGAGAGACATCTATAATAGTCTGGTCTGGTGAGAGGAGAGACATCTATAATAGTCTGGTCTGGTGAGAGGAGAGACATCTATAATAGTCTGGTCTGGTGAGAGGAGAGACATCTATAATAGTATGGTCTGGTGAGAGGAGAGACATCTATAATAGTCTGGTCTGGTGAGAGGAGAGACATCTATAATAGTCTGGTCTGGTGAGAGGAGAGACATCTATAATAGTCTGGTCTGGTGAGAGGAGAGACATCTATAATAGTCTGGTCTGGTGAGTCTATAATAGTATGGTCTGGTGAGAGGAGAGACATCTATAATAGTCTGGTCTGGTGAGAGGAGAGACATCTATAATAGTCTGGTCTGGTGAGAGGAGAGACATCTATAATAGTCTGGTCTGGTGAGAGGAGAGACATCTATAATAGTCTGGTCTGGTGAGAGGAGAGACATCTATAATAGTCTGGTCTGGTGAGAGGAGAGACATCTATAATAGTCTGGTCTGGTGAGAGGAGAGACATCTATCTAGTCTGGTGAGAGGAGAGACATCTATAATAGTCTGGTCTGGTGAGAGGAGAGACATCTATAATAGTCTGGTCTGGTGAGAGGAGAGACATCTATAATAGTCTGGTCTGGTGAGAGGAGAGACATCTATAATAGTCTGGTCTATAATAGTCTGGTCTGAGAGAGGAGAGACATCTATAATAGTCTGGTCTGGTGAGAGGAGAGACATCTATAATAGTCTGGTCTGGTGAGAGGAGAGACATCTATAATAGTCTGGTCTGGTGAGAGGAGAGACATCTATAATAGTCTGGTCTGGTGAGAGGAGAGACATCTATAATAGTCTGGTCTGGTGAGAGGAGAGACATCTATAATAGTCTGGTCTGGTGAGAGGAGAGACATCTATAATAGTCTGGTCTGCTGAGAGGAGAGACATCTATAATAGTCTGGTCTGCTGAGAGGAGAGACTGACATCTATAATAGTCTGGTTGCCCCACAAATCACACTGATAAGTAAATCAGTCAATTTAACTAAATTAATTAGGCCCTAATCTATGGAGTTCACATGACTGGGAATACAGATATGCATTTGTTGGTCAGATTTTAAAAAATTCAAGTGGATCAGAAAACCAGTCAGTATTTGGTGTGACCACCATTTACCTCATGCAGCGCAACATCTCCTTCACATAGAGTTGATCAGGCTGTTGATTGTGGCCTGTGGAATGTTGTCCCACTTCAATGTCTGTGTGGAGTTGGTGAATACTGGAACACGCTGTCTCTCGTACACGTCGATCCAGAGAATCCCAAATATGTCCAATGGGTGACATGTCTGGTGAGTATGTAGGCTATGGAAGAACTAGGACATTTTCTGCTTCCGGGAATTGTGTACAGATCCTTGTGAGATGGGGCCGTGCATCGTCATGCTGGAACATGTGATGGTGGAGGATGAATTATACGACAATGGGCCTTAGGATCTCGTCTCAGGATCTATGTGGATTCAAATTGCCATCGATAAAATGCATTTAAGTTCGTTGTCCATAGCTTATGCCTGCCCATACCATATCCCCCCCACCTCCACCATGAGGCACTCTGTTCACAAACCGCTCGCTCACACAACGCCATATACACCATCTTCCCCGTACAGTTGAAACCGGGATTCATCTGTGAAGAGCACACTTCTCCAGCGTGCCAGTGGCCATCAAAGGTGAGCATTTGCCCACTGAAGTCAGTTAATTTATTTTCTTACCTCTCTTATCCTACCTCATTTGCATATGCTGTATATAGATTTTTCTACTGTATTATTGATTGTATGTTTGTTTATTCCATGTGTAACTCTGTGTTGTTGTATGTGTCGCACTGCTTTGCTTTATCTTGGCCAGGTCGCGGTTGCAAATGAGTACTTGTTCCCAACTAGCCTACCTGGTTAAATAAATGTGAAATAAAAATAAATAAAATAAAAACGACTCCGAACTGCAGTCAGGTCAAGACCGTGGGGGGGAACGAGCATGCAGATGAGCTTCCCTGAGACGGTTTCTGACAGTTTCTGCAGAAATTCTTAGTTTGTACAAACACACAGTTTCATCAGCTGTCCGGGTGGCTGGTCTCAGACGATCCCCGCAGGTGAAGAAGCTGGGTGTGGAGGGTCCTGGGTTGACGTGGTTACATGTGGTCTGCGGTTGTGAGGCCGGTTGGACATTCTGCCAAATTCTCTAACACGACAGAGGCAGCTTATGGTAGAGAAATAAACATGACATTCTTTGGCAACAGCTCTGGTGGACATTCCTGCAGTCAGCATGCCAATTGCACGATCCCTCAAAACATCTGTGACATTGTGTTGTGACACAAAACAGCACATTTTAGAGTTGACGTTTATTGTCCCCAGCACAAGGTGCACCTGTGTAATTATCGTGCCGTTTAATCAGCTTCTTGATATGCCATACCTGTCAGGTGGATGGATTTTCTTGGCAAAGGAGAAATGTTTACGAAAAGGGTTGTAAACAAATTTGTGCACAAATATGAGATAAGCTTTTTGTGTGTATAGTACAATTCAGGGATTTTTCATTTCAGCTCATGAAACATGGGACCAAGACTTTACATGTTTATATTTTTGTTCAGTATAGAATAGCCTGGTCTGGTGAGAAGAGGGAAGTCATAAAGCTATCACCTTGTAAACCAGGTTTATCCTGTCGGTCACCAGGCCAGTCTGGCACCACACCCCCATCACTTCCTGTGTCTAAACTTCCCAAGCCCGGAAAAAACTAAGTGCCTGACCAGCACACAAATGTTGAATTTCAGATTTGGTCAAAATTAGGTTAAGGTTAGGTTAAAGGTCAAGTTTTAGATTTGGTCTAATTGGGCTGTTTGTCAGAAAAGTCCCCCTTAGTCTCTTCCATCTATGAATGAGAGTCAAAATACACGTGCACCTTGGTCTAATTAATGCACAGCTTTATTGGCAGATTAGACATAATGACAGTCAACATGAAACATGCAGTACATATGTGTTCATTCTAAAAGAAATTGACTGGAAATAATATGCCAGAAATACTTCATTCCATTTTGTACATTGTGTGGTTTATACATACTATTAATTCTTCTTTAGCCACTTAACCAGAGTGGGGTATAATTTCACAGAGAGGTTACTGCAGGAAGCCCTTCTGGAGGTCAAACAACAGTAAAGCATTTTTATGGCACCATATTCCCTATAGTGCATTCTTCTCCCAAAACTACACAGGGGATAAGGTGCCGTTTGGGATGCAGGACAGTCCTAGTGGACTACCTGGGCAGCATCTCCTCCAGGTCAGCCACTACGTAGGCCACCACCGCCCACAGGGCCGAACACAGGTTCATTTCTATGGGGCTCTGAACAGACATGGTGTCCCCGTTGGTGTGGTGGAACCAGAAGTATCTACTGTCTGCAACGTGCAGGCTGGCTCCTGGAGGACAGACACAACAAAACCGTCAATGTATTAACTATGGTTGGTTGGTTGGTTTGTGTGTCTCTGAGTCCTTGAACGTACCATTATGACTGATTAAATGTGCAGTGCATACTGTATTCTAACTTCTAAAGAGACAATGAGATTCTAATCAAATCACATTCTCAAAATGATCACTGTTGACAAAGCTAAACCCAGAGTTAATTACAAAGCCATTATGTTATGCTTTCCCATTTCTTTTGCAAGTGAATGTAAGTAGGAGCAGGGGGAACCAGAGCAGTATAAGTGCATCTGGTAGCAGTTAGTGTTTAGCTTGGCAATCAGGTTCCTGTACAGTTTCCATTTGGAAACAGCACGATGCAGTGGCCCTTCCTGACACGAACATTCCCAAGGTGCTGCTAGGAAGAAATCTAATGTTCTGTTAAACATCTAGCCTTCTGTCTTGTATTCTACCTGACAGAGAGAGACTTATGTCCTGTTAAACATCTAGCTTTCGGTCTTGTATTCTACCTGACAGAGAGAGACTTATGTCCTGTTAAACATCTAGCTTTCGGTCTTGTATTCTACCTGACAGAGAGACTGTTAAACATCTAGCTTTCGGTCTTGTATTCTACCTGACAGAGAGACTGTTAAACATCTAGCTTTCTGTCTTGTATTCTACCTGACAGAGAGACTGTTAAACATCTAGCTTTCGGTCTTGTATTCTACCTGACAGAGAGACTGTTAAACATCTAGCTTTCTGTCTTGTATTCTACCTGACAGAGAGACTGTTAAACATCTAGCTTTCTTGTATTCTTGACAGAGAGACTGTTAAACATCTAGCTTTCGGTCTTGTATTCTACCTGACAGAGAGACTGTTAAACATCTAGCTTTCGGTCTTGTATTCTACCTGACAGAGAGACTGTTAAACATCTAGCTTTCGGTCTTGTATTCTACCTGACAGAGAGACTGTTAAACATCTAGCTTTCGGTCTTGTATTCTACCTGACAGAGAGAGACTGTTAAACATCTAGCTTTCGGTCTTGTATTCTACCTGACAGAGAGACTGTTAAACATCTAGCTTTCGGTCTTGTATTCTACCTGACAGAGAGACTGTTAAACATCTAGCTTTCGGTCTTGTATTCTACCTGACAGAGAGACTGTTAAACATCTAGCTTTCGGTCTTGTATTCTACCTGACAGAGAGACTGTTAAACATCTAGCTTTCGGTCTTGTATTCTACCTGACAGAGAGACTGTTAAACATCTAGCTTTCTTGGTCTTGTATTCTGTTAAACATCTAGCTTTCGGTCTTGTATTCTACCTGACAGAGAGACTGTTAAACATCTAGCTTACGGTCTTGTATTCTACCTGACAGAGAGACTGTTAAACATCTAGCTTTCTGTCTTGTATTCTACCTGACAGAGAGACTGTTAAACATCTAGCTTTCGGTCTTGTATTCTACCTGACAGAGAGACTGTTATGTCCTTTCCCCTTTATGTTGATTTGTAAGGACAATTCAGAAGTGAAATAGGGAGACAATGCTAGGAAAGAGACTGGTGGTACTGATGTGGGAAGCAACTGGAGTCTCAACCATGTTCCCAAATCCACTGTAACAGAGAGAAAAAGCAACAACATTTTCACTCTGGAAAAAGGAAGGAATGTGTGTATTGAAAGGTCATTGGATGGAGCTGCATTACATTTAGGCTGCATTACATTTAGTCTGAATCCCAAATGGCACCCTCTGCCCTACATAGTGTAGTACCTTTGACCAGAGACCTATGTATCCTGTTCAAAAGTAGTGCACTATATGGGGAATAGGGTGCCATTTGGGACAAACAGACTTTTTGCCATTTTGTGAAATGAGAGGGAGGTGTTTGGACAGCTGGTCCGGTGATTCATTTGTTTAACATTGTGGCTTTTTGAACCCTCACAGTGAACAGCCCCTCTCTCTTGGTTCCACCATTCATCCACCCAGAATAGTTACTTTTCCACTGAGATAAGGTGATGTCATTCCTGAAACAGTTCCTTTACAGTAGAAGGCTGATCTGTTATAACAAGTCTTTTTACACTGTGTCTGGGTAAGGCTGAGGACAGTCAAAGACTGATGGAGGGAGACGTGGGCTCATCAACAATAGACTACTGTAGAGGTCTGGGCCTGTGGTCATAAAGCGTCTCAGCGTACGGTAGGAGTGCTGATCTAGAATCAGTTTTGTCTTTTCGATCATAATGAATACGATTATATGGATGGGACGGGGAGGGACCTGATCCTAGATCAGCACATCTAGCCTACTCTGAGACACTTTATGAATTCTAAAACATCCTCTCCCAGTTCCTAATGAGCTTCATTGTTTATCTCCACCTCAGCTTTAAGGGATCCCAAAACAACTGTGTTGGATGACACCCATGTTAATGAAGTAGGTTAGCGTTAACACAGGCTGGTAGGCTGAGGCCATCTCTCTCTCTTTATTTAGTCTACAGACAAGTTTCTGCTGTCAGCAAATATCAGCACAACAAATACATTACTGGGGATGTGTTTCATAATACACTTCCTCTTCCCTGTCAGACCAAATGATTTGGTTGCCGACATACTGTAGCAACGCTAGTTCTCTTTAAATCAGAGTACAGGGCATATTTCACTTCTACATACATGTTATTTGAGAAACTGATCAATTCCACAAAAATGACCACAGAGACAATGTGGAACTGAATGTTCAATTGGTCTAGAAATAACGTGCTACTTCCTCTTTAAAAAGGTCAAAAGCACTTCTGCAGAAGGGGAACATGGCTTGTTAATTTGACAAAGGTCAAAGAGACACAGGTGGAACAAGAGTCAAATAGACTACGAGGAAGCCTCCCCAGCATATCTCCCAGACAGACAATAGAAGGTAGTCTTCACACCTGGCTCCTACTGACTCAGACAGACAATAGGAGGTAGTCTACACACCTGGCTCCTACTGACTCAGACAGACAATAGAAGGTAGTCTACACACCTGGCTCCTACTGACTCAGACAGACAGACAACAGAAGAGAGTCTACACACCTGGCTCCTACTGACTCAGACAGACAGACAATAGAAGGTAGTCTACACACCTGGCTCCTACTGACTCAGACAGACAGACAACAGAAGGTAGTCTACACACCTGGCTCCTACTGACTCAGACAGACAGACAACAGAAGGTAGTCTACACACCTGGCTCCTACTGACTCAGACAGACAGACAACAGAAGGTAGTCTACACACCTGGCTCCTACTGACTCAGACAGACAGACAATAGAAGGTAGTCTACACACCTGGCTCCTACTGACTCAGACAGACAATAGAAGGTAGTCTACACACCTGGCTCCTACTGACTCAGACAGACAGACAACAGAAGGTAGTCTACACACCTGGCTCCTACTGACTCAGACAGACAATAGAAGGTAGTCTACACACCTGGCTCCTACTGACTCAGACAGACAACAGAAGAGTCTACACACCTGGCTCCTACTGACTCAGACAGACAATAGAAGGTAGTCTACACACCTGGCTCCTACTGACTCAGACAGACAGACAACAGAAGGTAGTCTACACACCTGGCTCCTACTGACTCAGACAGACAGACAACAGAAGGTAGTCTACACACCTGGCTCCTACTGACTCAGACAGACAATAGAAGGTAGTCTACACACCTGGCTCCTACTGACTCAGACAGACATTTAAGAAGAAGGAGGTAGTCTACACACCTGGCTCCTACTGACTCAGACAGACAACAGAAGGTAGTCTACACACCTGGCTCCTACTGACTCAGACAGACTCAGACAGACAGACAACAACAGAAGTCTACACACCTGGCTAGGAGGACAGACAGACAGTCTACACACCTGGCTCCTACTGACAGACAGACAACAGAAGAGTAGTCAGACAGACAGACAGACAACAGAAGAGAGTCTACACACCTGGCTCCTACTGACTCAGACAGACAGACAATAGGAGGTAGTCTACACACCTGGCTCCTACCGACTCATACAGACAGACAACAGAAGGTAGTCTACACACCTGGCTCCTACCGACTCATACAGACAGACAACAGAAGGTAGTCTACACACCTGGCTCCTACTGACAGACAACAGAAGAGAGTCTACACACCTGGCTCCTACTGACTCAGACAGACAGACAACAGAAGGTAGTCTACACACCTGGCTCAGACCGACAGACAATAGAAGGTAGTCTACACACCTGGCTCCTACCGACTCAGACCGACAGACAACAGAAGGTAGTCTACACACCTGGCTCCTACTGACTCAGACCGACAGACAACAGAAGGTAGTCTACACACCTGGCTCCTACTGACTCAGACCGACAGACAACAGAAGGTAGTCTACACACCTGGCTCCTACTGACTCAGACAGAAGGTAGTCTACACACCTGGCTCCTACCGACTCAGACAGAAGAGAGTCTACACACCTGGCTCCTACTGACTCAGACAGACAGACAACAGAAGAGAGTCTACACACCTGGCTCCTACTGACTCAGACAGACAGACAACAGAAGAGAGTCTACACACCTGGCTCCTACTGACTCAGACAGACAGACAACAGAAGAGAGTCTACACACCTGGCTCCTACTGACTCAGACAGACAACAGAAGAGTCTACACACCTGGCTCCTACTGACTCAGACAGACAACAGAAGGTAGTCTACACACCTGGCTCCTACTGACTCAGACAGACAGACAACAGAAGGTAGTCTACACACCTGGCACGCCGGCATCCATCCACATCTCTATATCAAGTCCCTCTCCGTGTTCCTCCAGGGTGGTGGTGTTGATGGGCTTCAGTAGCTTCATCACCTCAGCCATGACAGCCCGGGCCTGGACTGAGCCTGTGAACTGCAGCCCCAGGGGGGTGAAGGTACCCTGGTCAGACTCCATCACTAGGTTAAAGTTAGAGATGTTCACCTGGGGGACAGCAGAATAGGTATACAATCGTAAATAATCATTGATTGGATTTATATTGTGCTTTTCCAGTGCTGAAAGCGCTTTATATTGTATAACTTTTATAATTTTGCTGGACCCCAGGAAGAATAGCTGTTGCCTTGGTAGGAACTAATGGGGATCCATAATAAATACAAATACACTGCTCAAAACAATAAAGGGAACACTAACATAACACATCCTAGATCTGAATGAATGAAATATTCTTATTAAATACTTTTTTCTTTACATAGTTGAATGTGCTGACAACAAAATCACACAAAAAATATCAATGGAAATCAAATTTATCAACGCATGGAGGTCTGGATTTGGAGTGACACTCAAAATTAAAGTGGAAAACCACACTACAGGCTGATCCAACATTGATGTAATGTCCTTAAAACAAGTCAAAATGAGGCTCAGTAGTGTGTGTGGCCTCCACGTGCCTGTATGACCTCCCTACAACGCCTGGGCATGCTCCTGATGAGGTGGCGGATGGTCTCCTGAGGGATCTCCTTCCAGACCCGGACTAAAGCATCCGCCAACTCCTGGACAGTCTGTGGTGCAACTGTGTGGTGGATGGAGCGAGACATGATGTCCCAGATGTGCTCAATTGGATTCAGGTCTGGGGAACGGGCGGGCCAGTTCATAGCATCAATGCCTTCCTCTTGCAGGAACTGTTGACACACTCCAGCTACATGAGGTCTAGCATTGTCTAGCATTAGGAGGAACCCAGGGCCAACCGCACCAGCATATGGTCTCACAAGGGGTCTGAGGATCTCATCTCGGTACCTAATGGCAGTCAGGCTACCTCTGGCGAGCACATGGAGGGCTGTGCGGCCCCCCAAAGAAATGCCACCCCACACCATGACTGACCCACCTCCAAACCGGTCATGCTGGAGGATGTTGCAGGCAGCAGAACATTCTCCATGGCGTCTCCAGACTCTGCCACGTCTGTCACATGTGCTCAGTGTGAACCTGCTTTCATCTGTGAAGAGCACAGGGCGCCAGTGGCGAATTTGCCAATCTTAGTGTTCTCTGGCAAATGAAAAACGTCCTGATGTTTTGGTCACTTTTGAATGCTGGTGGTGCTTTCACTCTAGTGGTAGCATGAGACAGCACCTGAGCCACTTGTGTGGGTTGTAGACTCCGTCTCATGCTACCATGGAAACAAACATTTAAACAACAGATTATTGTAGGGGACAATATACAAACATTTTTGAGAAAGATAATTAGGAAAATAAAATTGTATTGAGTAAATGTATTTATTGGTTTCTTTTCATTTTGATAAGAGATGAAAGTGTAATGAATTGAAGGTTATTTGTTGATGTAAGAATCGAAACGTACCAATTTTTAAAGTTTGGTCATAATTTTTGGGGTGGAGTCACGAGAAATTAGAGCGAAAAAAGAAATTCTGGTGGAAAAAAATGGGGTCCCTGCTGAATAAGATTGAATACCACTGATGTAATGTAGTGGACATTTAGTGTTGTATACTGAAGCTTTTCGGGGGAATCTGAGGAAATCCATAGTATGTAGTTGGAACCAGTGCAGGCCAGGGAGAAGGTGGGTCTCTGGTCAGAGTCAGGATGTGAACCCTCTGTTCCCCTCTAACCTCTGGCCATTCTGATTCCGTTCACATTAGAATGCACAAAAAGCACCACGCTCCCAGAATGCTGTTATTCAGTTACAGTGTGGTCTCGACTCCATTCTGACTTAAACAATCTGTGCAGTGCCCTACATCCCAGTGGCTCTCCTACATCCCAGTGGCTCTCCTACATCCCAGTGGCTCTCCTACATCCCAGTGGCTCTCCTACATCCCAGTGGCTCTCCTACATCCCAGTGGCTCTCCTACAGTAGATCTGACAAGTTTACATTTCTGTGTACCGCTCTGAATGAAGCCAGTTCCTACCACATGTTGACTGGCCAAGAACAAGCTGATGTAGATGAAAAGCCATCAGCTATTGATAATAAAACACTATTACCGGTACGCACTCAATCTGAAGGAGACTGGGGTCAACGATTCAAAATGTAAGAACGACCACATAATAGTTGTGCTGTTTCAATGGTTTGTATGACATTGTCTACCCAGTGGACCCCTATGTGTGTGTGTGTGTGTGTGTGTAAGAATCTAAAGCTGAGAGAACAGAAGTCTTAAATCTAGCCAAAAAAGGAGCTTATAGGACATTTCTAGTCAACTCTGACCCTACGAGGTCAGCAGCCTGCTCATTTGGTCTAAATCAGTCCCTGATTAGAGGGGAACAATGAAACAAAGCAGTGGAACGGACTTCCAGGTCCAGAGTTGAGTTTGAGGGCTATAGGATGTACTGTATGACAGGAGGATAATGGTGAGGGTGTACAAGTTAAATGGACAGGAAAAAGCCAACAAGATGCACCATGGTAGAAAGATACCTTGTGAAGCTGGAAGTACTGTTGCGCTCCAACCCCTCCCTGCTCCTCTGCAGACCACAGCACTGTCCGGAGGGTTCTTCTGGGTCGCAGACCTGGACACGCAATCACAATTCATACATGGGCCACAACCATTTCAACAAAGCAGCAATACAGAAAGAGCTTTACAACAAATGGATTCCCTTTTCCTCACCAACCCTTGGGCTGTTTAATATTCCACATATTCAGCAGAACATTCCTATTCACCAGACCCTAGTCAATATTTCCTACATTCACTGCAATGATGAGCCCCATTCACAGAGAGGACTTCCAGAGACAACTTATCTGATTTGGGTTTCAGCCTGTGTGTTATTCTAGAAGTGACCCCCCCCCCAGGCTACTACTTTATGTGGGCTACAAAGGACAGCAGGCCACTCCCTTCCCATAGAGGTTCTCTAATATAACTCTGTAGCCTACACCCTCATCTGACATCAGTGCCATGTCTAGGGTTGCGTCCCAAATGGCAACCTATTCTCTATGTAGTGCACTACTGTTGGACCCTGGTGAACAGTACTGCACTATATAGGGAATAGTGTGCCATTTGGGACGTAGATGAACAAAGCCCAAGGGACCAATTATTGTTCCGTGGCTTCATCTTGACTAAAAGTTTCATTGATGATAGGTCCTCTTCTTTAATAGTGGGCAAAGCTGAGCATATTCCAGCCAAGTACTTTACTATGCATCCATCCAGCCGCAAGAATGAACAATAAAGCAGCGACTGGTTATTATTGTCCAGACATTAAAATGTCTTCACATATTCAACTTTCCATTGCAACATTAGTGGAAAAAGGAAAGATTCTCTCAAGTCAACGTTAAGGCTTTCAGTCAGAGAGCACAAACAGCTCGGTGGTCTACTTTACGTGTCTAATTACACTTCATGTGGAAAAAGTCATACTTTATTAACTGAACAATGACCAGAAAAAAATGAAGTAAGCCATGCTAATTGCTATATGAGTCAGCAAACAGCAGTTTAAATGCATTTTCAAGTGTAGGTCACCAAGAGTGCTGATCTAGGACCAGGTCTCTCCTGTCCATGTTATCTTATTCATAGTGATGTAAAAGGCTAAACTGATTGATTGTAATTCAGCACTCCTACTCTGAGACGCTTGGCCCCTGATATAAGGCCCCTGATCACAAAACAGCTTCAAAAGATGCCAATAAACTCAATACAAAACACAAATCTTTTTTTGAGGCTCATGCCAATAAGAGCTTCAGAGATAGTGGATTATGTTCCAGATACATAGTCTAGATCCTAAATGGCACCCTGTTTCCTATGCCAGGTCGCAATTGTAAATGAAAACTTGTTCTCAACTTGCCTACCTGGTTAAATAAAGGTGAAATAAATAAAAATAGTGGACTGCTTTTGACTAGGGGCCCTGATCAAATGTAGTTCAGTATAAGTAGGGAACAGTAGGACCTCCCAGGTTCTGGTTCTTACCCAGGTCTTTAAGCAGAGACTCCCAGGTTCTGACCCAGATCTTTAGACAGAGACAGGGACTCCCAGGTTCTGACCTAGTCCTAAGCAGAGAAAGGGCCTCCCAGGTTCTTAACCAGGTCTTTAAGCAGAGACAAGGCCTCCCAGTTTCTCGTTCTGACCCAGGTCTTTAAGCAGAGAACGGGTCTCCCAGGTTCTTACCCAGGTCTTTAAGCAGAGACAAGGCCTCCCAGTTTCTGGTTCTGACCCAGGTCTTTAAGCAGAGAAAGGGTCTCCCAGGTTCTTACCCAGGTCTTTAAGCAGAGAAAGGGCCTCCCAGGTTCTTACCCAGGTCTTTAAGCAGAGAAAGGGCCTCCCAGGTTCTTACCCAGGTCTTTAAGCAGAGAAAGGGCCTCCCAGGTTCTTACCCAGGTCTTTAAGCAGAGAAAGGGCCTCCCAGTTTCTGGTTCTGACCCAGGTCTTTAAGAGAGAAAGGGCCTCCCAGGTTCTTACCCAGGTCTTTAAGAAGAGAAAGGGCCTCCCAGGTTCTTACCCAGGTCTTTAAGAAGAGAAAGGGCCTCCCAGGTTCTTACTTTAAGAAGAGAAAGGGTTCTGACCCAGGTCTTTAAGCAGAGAAAGGGCCTCCCAGGTTCTTACCCAGGTCTTTAAGAAGAGAAAGGGCCTCCCAGGTTCTTACCCAGGTCTTTAAGAAGAGAAAGGGCCTCCCAGGTTCTTACCCAGGTCTTTAAGCAGAGACAAGGCCTCCCAGGAGATGAGCGCTCCACCACCATCATCCATGGCCCCCTGGCCCACATCCCAGCTGTCCAGATGACCACTGAGAAGCACCACCTGAAGAGGGGGACAGACAGCGTACCTACGATTAATGATATGGGGGGGGATTATAAAATTGATAGTTACATATCGGCATATTCTTTTTTATGCTATATCGTATTGACAATATTATTTTTTATGCTATATCGTATCGACAATATTCTTTTTTATGCTATATCGTATCGACAATATTCTTTTTTATGCTATATCGTATCGACAATATTCTTTTTTATGCTATATCGTATCGACAATATTATTTTTGCTCTAGTTGACGGTACCTGCACCAAAAGCTCATTTTTCCTTCATAGCTTGTTCTCCATCTTTCTAAACTAGGGAGCCAATTTGTTTTCAGATATTTTATTTTCATGACTGATCAAAACTTGTTTTCTCATGGCTCTCTCTTGTCTCTCTGCAGCAGACACACAGTATAGTGAGCAATATGTCTGGAACATCGAATCACAATCAAATCACAGTATCGAATCGCAACATATATCGTATTGGCACCTAAGTATGGCGATAATATCGTATCGTGAGGTCCCTGGCAATTCCCAGCCCTACCTGAGATCACCACTAAGTTACATGGATGATCAATACAACCATTCATTATAGTGTAGGTCAGACAGAGGTTTGGTTTCAAAGCAAGAATGGTGAACCGGAAAGTCCAGGTTTCACCCTTGGTTCTCTTGGACAACAATGTCTGTAGCCAATAGCTACCGAGGGGTCAACAACCAGCAGGATCCTACTAATGACAAAACGTCAGGAGGATGCTAAAGGTTCAAAGAAAACACACCGTAGCACCACCTGAATGAGGGCTAGCAGACCTGGGCTCTGTAATACCTTACATACTGGAGAGCAGTACAGGCATTATAGGCCACAGGTTTGGTTTCAAAGGAAGACTGGTGAACCGGACATTCCAAGCTAAAGAATGAAATATGTCACCTGTGGCTGTCTGGGACTACAATGTAGTGTAGCTGCATAGGGGTCAACAGTCAGCATCCTACTCAGTGTGAATCGCAAATGATACCCTATTCCCTACAGTATCTAGTGCACTCCATTTCCCCAGAGCTTTATGGGATATCAAATCAAATGTTAATGGTCACATACACATTTAGCAGATGTTATTGCGGGTGTAGCGAAATGTAGTCAAATGTCTAAGGAGAACATCAAAGGTTCACAACATAAATAGAAAGAAACAAAAAAGTCTGATGAAAAAAATGTATTCACTTCACAATGGTCAGAAGGAAAAATAAGTTTGAGAACAAACTTTTCCAGATGTTGGCTGTCGTCGGTAGACATGGGAGTGTGCCATTCTTTTTGTGTAGACGCTGAAAATAAACCAAACTACCCCCCATCACTCAGTGTGTGCCATGTGTTAAAAATATCCCCTTCTTCCATGAAGAGGACTTCAAGTCTTCAACCAGTCTCTTGTCCAAGAGACAATACAGGACTATGCAAAGTCATTGGTATGGATTTTGGTGGGAATATACTGTAGACTCACCGATCGTGGCTAAAATAACCAGACTGACCTCCAATAGGACATGATTCAACAGCTCCCATCGTTACGCCACTAAATAGTTGAATGAGTTAAATACCAATCAAAAGAATCTTGGCCTGACAGTGTGAGTCCCAAACCCCTCGATGATGATGAGTAAACTAGGACTGGCAGAGTTAGTCCCAAACCCCTCGATGATGATGATTAAACTAGGACTGGCAGAGTGAGTCCCAAACCCCTCGATGATGATGAGTAAACTAGGACTGGCAGAGTGAGTCCCAAACCCCTTGATGATGATGAGTAAACTAGGACTGGCAGAGTGAGTCCCAAACCCCTCGATGATGATGAGTAAACTTTGGCAGAGTGAGTCCCAAACCCTCGATGATGATGATTAAACTAGGACTGGCAGAGTGAGTCCCAAACCCTCGATGATGATGAGTAAACTAGGACTGGCAGAGTGCGAGTCCCAAACCCTCGATGATGATTAAACTAGAACTGGCAGAGTGAGTCCCAAACCCCTCGATGATGAGTAAACTAGGACTGGCAGAGTGAGTCCCAAACCCCTATGATGATTAAACTAGGACTGGCAGAGTGAGTCCCAAACCCCTCGATGATGATAAACTAGGACTGGCAGAGTGAGTCCCAAACCCCTCGATGATGATTAAACTAGGACTGGCAGAGTGAGTCCCAAACCCCTCGATGATGAGTAAACTAGGACTGGCAGAGTGAGTCCCAAACCCCTCGATGATGATTAAACTAGGACTGGCAGAGTGAGTCCCAAACCCCTCAATATGATGATTAAACTAGAACTGGCAGAGTGAGTCCCAAACCCCTCGATGATGATTAAACTAGGACTGGCAGAGTGAGTCCCAAACCCCTCGATGATGATGATGAGTAAACTAGGACTGGCAGAGTGAGTCCCAAACCTCTCGATGATGATGATGATTAAACTAGGACTGGCAGAGTCCCAAACCCCTCGATGATGATGAGTAAACTAGGACTGGCAGAGTGAGTCCCAAACCCCTCGATGATGATGAGTAAACTAGGACTGGCAGAGTGAGTCCCAAACCCCTCGATGATGATGAGTAAACTAGGACTGGCAGAGTGAGTCCCAAACCCCTCGATGATGATGAGTAAACTAGGACTGGCAGAGTGAGTCCCAAACCCCTCGATGATGATGATTAAACTAGGACTGGCAGAGTGAGTCCCAAACCCCTCGATGATGATGAGTAAACTAGGACTGGCAGAGTGAGTCCCAAACCCCTCGATGATGATGAGTAAACTAGGACTGGCAGAGTGAGTCCCAAACCCCTTGATGATGATGAGTAAACTAGGACTGGCAGAGTGAGTCCCAAACCCCTCGATGATGATGATTAAACTAGGACTGGCAGTGCGAGTCCCAAACCCCTCGATGATGATTAAACTAGAACTGCAGAGTGAGTCCCAAACCCCTCGATGATGAGTAAACTAGGACTGGCAGAGTGAGTCCCAAACCCTCGATGATGATTAAACTAGGACTGGCAGAGTGAGTCCCAAACCCTGATGATGATGAGTAAACTAGGACTGGCAGAGTGAGTCCCAAACCCCTCGATGATGATTAAACTAGGACTGGCAGAGTGAGTCAAACCCCTCGATGATGAGGCCTAGGACTGGCAGAATGAGTCCCAAACCCCTGATGATTTAAACTAGGACTGGCAGAGTGAGTCCCAAACCCCTCGATGATGATGATTAAACTAGGACTGGCTTTAACCCCTCGATGATGATTAAACTAGGACTGGCAGAGTGAGTCCCAAATTAAACTAGGACTTCCCAAACCCTCGATGATGATTAAACTAGGACTGGCAGAGTGAGTCCCAAACCCTCGATGATGATTAAACTAGAACTGGCAGAGTGAGTCCCAAACCCTCGATGATGATTAAACTAGAACTGGCAGAGTGAGTCCCAAACCCCTCGATGATGATTAAACTAGAACTGGCAGAGTGAGTCCCAAACCCTCGATGATGATTAAACTAGGACTGGCAGAGTGAGTCCCAAACCCCTCGATGATGATTAAACTAGAACTGGCAGAGTGAGTCCCAAACCCTTCTAGATGATGGTCACAAACTAGGACTGGCAGAGTGAGTCCCAAACCCCTCGATGATGATTAAACTAGGACTGGCAGAATGAGTCCCAAACCCCTCGATGATGATTAAACTAGGACTGGCAGAATGAGTCCCAAACCCCTCGATGATGATGATTAAACTAGGACTGGCAGAGTGAGTCCCAAACCCTCGATGATGATTAAACTAGGACTGGCAGTGCGAGTCCCAAACCCCTCGATGATGATTAAACTAGAACTGGCAGAGTGAGTCCCAAACCCTCGATGATGATTAAACTAGGACTGGCAGAGTGAGTCCCAAACCCTCGATGATGATTAAACTAGAACTGGCAGAGTGAGTCCCAAACCCTCGATGATGATAAACTAGAACTGGCAGAGTGAGTCCCAAACCCCTCCTAGAACTGGCAGAGTGAGTCCCAAACCCCTCGATGATGATTAAACTAGGACTGGCAGAGTGAGTCCCAAACCCCTCGATGATGATTAAACTAGAACTGGCAGAGTGAGTCCCAAACCCTCGATGATGATGATTAAACTAGGACTGGCAGTGCGAGTCCCAAACCCCTCGATGATGATTAAACTAGGACTGGCAGAGTGAGTCCCAAACCCTCGAGTGATTAAACTAGGACTGGCAGAGTGAGTCCCAAACCCCTCGATGATGATGAGTAAACTAGGACTGGCAGAATGAGTCCCCCCTCTTGATTAAACTAGGACTGGCAGAGTGAGTCCCAAACCCCTCGATGATGATTAAACTCTGGCAGAGTGAGTCCCAAACCCTCGATGATGATTAAACTAGGACTGGCAGAGTGAGTCCCAAACCCTCGATGATGATTAAACTAGGACTGGCAGAGTGAGTCCCAAACCCTCGATGATGTTGATTAAACTAGGACTGGCAGAGTGAGTCCCAAACCCCTCGATGATGATTAAACTAGGACTGGCAGAGTGAGTCCCAAACCCCTCGATGATGATTAAACTAGGACTGGCAGAGTGAGTCCCAAACCCCTCATGATGATTAAACTAGGAAGAAGTCCCAAACCCCTCGATGATGATTAAACTAGGACTGGCAGAGTGAGTCCCAAACCCCTCGGATGATTAAACTAGGACTGGCAGAGTGAGTCCCAAACCCCTCGATGATGATTGGCAGAATTCCCAAACCCCTCGATGATGATTAAACTACTGGCAGAGTGAGTCCCAAACCCCTCGATGATGATTAAACTAGAACTGGCAGAGTCCCAAACCCCTCGATGATGATGATTAAACTAGGACTGGCAGTGCGAGTCCCAAACCCCTCGATGATGATTAAACTAGAACTGGCAGAGTGAGTCCCAAACCCCTCGATGATGATGAGTAAACTAGGACTGGCAGAGTGAGTCCCAAACCCCTCGATGATGATGAGTAAACTAGGACTGGCAGAGTGAGTCCCAAACCCCTCGATGATGATGAGTAAACTAGGACTGGCAGAGTGAGTCCCAAACCCCTCGATGATGATGAGTAAACTAGGACTGGCAGAGTGAGTCCCAAACCCCTCGATGATGATGATTAAACTAGGACTGGCAGAATGAGTCCCAAACCCCTCGATGATGATGAGTAAACTAGGACTGGCAGAATGAGTCCCAAACCCCTCGATGATGATGAGTAAACTAGGACTGGCAGAGTTAGTCCCAAACCCCTCGATGATGATGAGTAAACTAGGACTGGCAGAGTGAGTCCCAAACCCCTCGATGATGATGAGTAAACTAGGACTGGCAGAATGAGTCCCAAACCCTCGATGATGATGATTAAACTAGGACTGGCCAGAGTGAGTCCCAAACCCTCAATGATGATGATAAACTAGACTGGCAGAGTGAGTCCCAAACCCCTCGATGATGATGATTAAACTAGGACTGGCAGAGTGAGTCCCAAACCCCTCGATGATGATGATGAGTAAACTAGGACTGGCAGAGTGAGTCCCAAACCCCTCGATGATGATGATTAAACTAGAACTGGCAGAGTGAGTCCCAAACCCCTCGATGATGATGAGTAAACTAGGACTGGCAGAGTGAGTCCCAAACCCCTCGATGATGATGATTAAACTAGGACTGGCAGAGTGAGTCCCAAACCCCTCGATGATGATGAGTAAACTAGGACTGGCAGAATGAGTCCCAAACCTCTCAATTATGATGATTAAACTAGGACTGGCAGAGTGAGTCCCAAACCCCTCAATTATGATGATTAAACTAGAACTGGCAGAGTGAGTCCCAAACCCCTCAATTATGATGATTAAACTAGAACTGGCAGAGTGAGTCCCAAACCCCTCAATTATGATGATTAAACTAGAACTGGCAGAGTGAGTCCCAAACCCTCAATTATGATGATTAAACTAGAACTGGCAGAGTGAGTCCCAACCCCCTCAATTATGATGATTAAACTAGAACTGGCAGAGTGAGTCCCAAACCCCTCAATTATGATGATTAAACTAGAACTGGCAGAGTGAGTCCCAAACCCCTCAATTATGATGAGTAAATACATTTGAAGTACATTTATTTGTTTTTATCAATACCTCAAAGTTGGCTTGGTTACCATGCCAACGGACGCATGCCGTCAGAAAACCCTTCAGACTAATCATGGAAGCTGATGTATCAGGACCTTCACACACACCAAGGTTTAAAGTGTAGGCTAAATCAAAATGGAACACACTTTCTCCTTTTAAAATAGTTTTCATACTCAAATTGAAAAAGAGAAGAGCCTTGAAATCTAAGCTGATGAATTTCCCCAGTGAACTGCCTAAAATATATCTACCCCATCGTCTTCTCCATTTATTGTCCTCACATCCTGCTGCTACTCTTACTGCTGCTACTACTACTGCCACTACTATCACTACTATACTGCTGCTACTACTACTGCTACTACTCTTGCTACTATTACTGCTGCTACTACCACTACTACTGCTGCCACTACTATACGGCTGCTACTGCCACTACTATACTGCTGCTACTACTATTACCGCTACTACTCTTGCTACTATTACTGCTGCTACTACCACTACTACTGCTGCCACTACTGCTGCTACTACTACTACAACAATGCTGATACACTGCCACTACTACACTGCTGCTACTACCACTACAACACTGCTGATACTACTACTACTACTACTACAACACTGCTGCTACTACCACTACTGCTGCCACTACTATACTGCTGCTACTACTACTGCTACCGCCACTACTCTTACAACACTGCTGCTACTACTACTGCCGCTACTATACTGCTGCTACTGCCGCTACTATACTGCTGCTACTGCCACTACTATACTGCTGCTACTGCCGCTACTATACTGCTGCTACTGCCACTACTATACTGCTGCTACTGCCACTACTATACTGCTGCTACTACCGCTACTATACTGCTGCTACTGCCACTACTATACTGCTGCTACTACCACTACTATACTGCTGCTACTGCCACTACTATACTGCTGCTACTACCACTACTATACTGCTGCTACTGCCGCTACTATACTGCTGCTACTGCCGCTACTATACTGCTGCTACTACTATACTGCTGCTACTGCCGCTACTATACTGCTGCTACTACTGCTACTACCGCTACTATACTGCTGCTACTGCCGCTACTATACTGCTGCTACTGCCACTACTATACTGCTGCTACTACCGCTACTATACTGCTGCTACTACCACTACTATACTGCTGCTACTGCCGCTACTACCACTACACTGCTGCTACTACCGCTGCTGCTACTACTACCCTATTACACTGCTGCTTCCACTACTATTGCTACTATACTGCTGCTACTGCCACTACTATCGCTACTATACTGCTGCTACTACTACCCTATTACACTGCTGCTACCACTACTATACTGCTGCTACTACTACCGCTACTATACTGCTGCTACTACCGCTACTACCACTACTATACGGCTGCTACTACTACTATACTGCTGCTACTACTACCCTATTACACTGCTGCTACCACTACTATACTGCTGCTACTACTACCGCTACTATACTGCTGCTACTACCGCTACTACCACTACTATACTGCTGCTACTACTACCCTATTACACTGCTGCTACCACTACTATACTGCTGCTACTACTACCGCTACTATACTGCTGCTACTACCGCTACTACCACTACTATACGGCTGCTACTACCACTACTATACTGCTGCTACTACCGCTACTACCACTACTGCTGCTACTGCTGCTACTACCACTACTATATTGCTGCTACTACCACTACTATACTGCTGCTACTACCACTACTATACTGCTGCTACTACCACTACTATACTGCTGCTACTACCACTACCTACTATACTGCTGCTACTGCCACTACTATACTGCTGCTACCACTAATATCGCTACTATACTGCTGCTACTGCCACTACTATACTGCTGCTACTACCACTAATATCGCTACTATACTGCTGCTACTACCACTACTATACTGCTGCTACTATCGCTACTATACTGCTGCTACTACCACTACTATCGCTACTATACTGCTGCTACTGCCACTACTACACTGCTGCTACTATCACTACACTGCTGCTACTACCACTACTATACTGCTGCTACTACTACCTATTACACTGCACTACCACTACTATACTGCTGCTACTACTACCACTACTACACTGCTGCTACTACACTGCTGCTACTACCACTACTATACTGCTGCTACTACTACTATACTGCTGCTACTACCACACTGCTGCTACTACTACTACCACTACTATACTGCTGCTACTACTCCTACCACTACTATACTGCTGCTACTACACTGCTGACTACCACTACTATACTGCTGCTACTGCCACTACTATACTGCTGCTACTACCACTACTACAGCTACTACCACTACTATACTGCTGCTACTACCACTGCTACTACCACTACTATACTGCTGCTACTACTACCACTACTACACTGCTACTGCTGCTACTACCACTACTATACTGCTGCTACTGCCACTACCCTACTATACTGCTGCTACTACTGCCACTACTACTACTACCACTACTATACTGCTGCTACTACCACTACTGCTGCCTGCAGCTACTACCACTACTATACTGCTGCTACTAACCTACTGCTACTGCTACTATACTGCTGCTACTACCACCACTACTATACTGCTGCTACTACTACTACACTGCTGCCACTACCACTACTACCACTACTACCACTACTATACTCTGCTGCTACTACCACTACTATACTGCTGCTACCTCTACTATACTGCTGCCCACTACTATACTGCTGCTACTACTACCACTACTACTACTGCTGCTACTACCACTACTATACTATACTGCTGCTACTGCCACTACTATACTGCTGCTACTACCACTACTATACTGCTACTATCGCTACTACTGCTACTACTACTGCTGCTACTGCCACTACTATACTGCTGCTACTACCACTACACTGCTGCTACTACAGCTACTACTACTATACTGCTGCTACTGCCCTACTACTACTGCTGCTACTACACTGACTACTACACTGCTGCTACTACCACTGCTGCTACTACCGACTACTATACTGCTGCTACTACTGCCACTACTACACTGCTGCTACTACCACTACTATACTGCTGCTACTATCGCTACTATACTGCTGCTACTACCACTAATATCGCTACTATACTGCTGCTACTGCCACTACTATACTGCTGCTACTACCACTACACTGCTGCTGCTACTACCACTACTATACTGCTGCTACTACTACCCTACTACACTGCTGCTACCACTACTATACTGCTGCTACTACCACTACTATACTGCTGCTACTACCACTACACTGCTGCTACTACAGCTACTACCACTACTATACTGCTGCTACTACTACCCTATTACACTGCTCCTACCACTACTATACTGCTGCTACTACCACTACTACAACTACACTGCTGCTACTACCACTACTATACTGCTGCTACTGCCACTACTACTACTATACTGCTGCTACTACCACTACTATACTGCTGCTACTACCACTACTATACTGCTGCCACTACTACACTGCTGCTACTACCGCTACTACCACTACTATACTGCTGCTACTACCTACTACACTGCTGCTACCACTACTATACTGCTGCTACTACTACCCTACTACACTGCTAACCACTACTATACTGCTGCTACTACCTACTACTACTGCTGCTACTACACTGCTGCTACTGCCACTACTACACTGCTGCTACTACCACTACTACCACTACTACCACTACTATACTGCTGCTACTGCCCCACTATACTGCTGCTACTACTGCTGCTACTGCTGCTACTAACCACTACTATACTGCTGCTACTACTACCACTACTACACTGCTGCTACCACTACTACCACTACTATACTGCTGCTACTGCCACTACTACACTGCTGCTACTACTACTATACTGCTGCTACTACCACTACTATACTGCTGCTACTACTACTATACTGCTGCTACTACCACTAATACCTACTATACTGCTGCTACTGCCACTACTATACTGCTGCTACTACTACACTGCTGCTACTACCCTACTACCACTACTATACTGCTGCTACTTACACTGCTGCTACTACACTGCTGCTACTACCACTACTATACTGCTGCTACTGCCACTACTATACTGCTGCTACTACCACTACTGCTGCTACTGCTACTACCACTACTATACTGCTCCTACTACTACTATTACACCGCTCCCACTACTATACTGCTGCTACT
This sequence comes from Oncorhynchus keta, assembly GCF_023373465.1. Lineage (NCBI taxonomy): Eukaryota > Metazoa > Chordata > Actinopteri > Salmoniformes > Salmonidae > Oncorhynchus > Oncorhynchus keta. The sequence continues at coordinate 84,336 of NW_026288741.1, read as the reverse complement.
ACACTGCTGCTACTACCACTACTATACTGCTGCTACTGCCACTACTATAATGCTGCTACTACCACTACACTGCTGCTACTACTGCTACTACCACTACTATACTGCTGCTACTACTACCCTATTACACTGCTACCACTACTATACTGCTGCTACTACTACCACTACTACTGCTGCTACTACTAAACTACTATACTGCTGCTACTCCACTACTACTACTATACTATACTACTACTACTATACTGCCTACTGCCACTACTATACTGCTGCTACTGCCACTACACTGCTGCTACTACAGCTACTACCACTACTATACTGCTACTACTACTACTCCTACCACTACTATACTGCTGCTACTACCACTACTACACTGCTACTATGCTACTGCCACTACTACACTGCTGCCACTACTACTACCACTACTACCACTACTATACTGCTGCTACTACTACACGCTACTACTACTACTACTATACTGCTGCTACTACCACCACTACTATACTGCTGCTACTACCACTACTATACTGCTGCTACTACCACTACTACTACTGCTGCTACTACTACCACTACTATACTGCTGCTACTACCCACTACTACTACTGCTGCTACTGCCACTACTATACTGCTGCTACTGCTACTACCACTACTATACTGCTGCTACTACCGCTACTATGCTGCTGCTACTACCTACTACTATACTGCTGCTACTACTGCTACTACCACTACTACTACTGCTGCTACTACCGCTACTATACTGCTGCTACTACCGCTACTACCACTACTATACTGCTGCTACTACCGCTACTATACTGCTGCTGCTACTACCACTACTATACTGCTGCTACTACCGCTACTACCACTACTATACTGCTGCTACTACCACTACTACTACACTGCTGCTACTACCACTACTATACTGCTGCTACTACCACTACTGCCACTACTATACTGCTGCTACTACTACTATACTGCTGCTACTGCTGCTACTACCACTACTATACTGCTGCTACTACTGCTACTACCACTACTATACTGCTGCTACTACCACTACTATACTGCTGCTACTACCGCTACTACCACTACTATACTGCTGCTACTACCGCTACTATACTGCTGCTACTGCCACTACTATACTGCTGCTACTACTACCACTACTATACACTGCTGCTACTACTACTGCTGCTACTACCACTACTATACTGCTGCTACTACCACTACTATACTGCTGCTACTACCACTACTATACTGCTGCTACTACTACCACTACTACTATATTGCTGCTACTACCGCTACTACCACTACTATACTGCTGCTACTACCACTACTATACTGCTGCTACTACCACTACTACTGCTGCTGCTACTACCACTACTACTGCTACTACCACTACTATACTGCTGCTACTACTACCACTACTATACTGCTGCTACTACCGCTACTATACTGCTGCTACTACCACTACTATACTGCTGCTACTACCACTACTATACTGCTGCTACTACCACTACTATACTGCTGCTACTACCACTACTATACTGCTGCTACTACCACTACTATACTGCTGCTACTGCCACTACTATACTGCTGCTACTACTACTACCACTACTATACTGCTGCTACTACTGCTACTTCCACTACTATACTGCTGCTACTACTACCACTACTATACTGCTGCTACTGCCACTACTATACTGCTGCTACTACTACCGCTACTATACTGCTGCTACTACCACTACTATACTGCTGCTACTACCACTACTATACTGCTGCTACTACCACTACTATACTGCTGCTACTACCACTACTATACTGCTGCTACTACCACTACTATACTGCTGCTACTACTACTATACTGCTGCTACTACCGCTACTACCACTACTATACTGCTGCTACTACCACTACTATACTGCTACTACTACCACTGCTACTACCACTACTACACTGCTGCTACTACCACTACTAAACACACCGCGCCAAACAGCAGACAGACATCCAGCAGGGGTGGTCCCTAAAACACACCGCTCTGAAAAGTAGACATCCAGCAGAGGTGGTCCCTAAAACACACCGCACCGAACAGCAGACATCCAGCAGGGGTGGTCTCTAAAACACACCGCCCCCAAACAGCAGACATCCAGCAGGGGTGGTCCCTAAAACACACCACGCCGAACAGCAGACATCCAGCAGGGGTGGTCCCTAAAACACACCACGCTCCAGCAGCAGGTGGTCCCTAAAACACACCGTGCCGAACAGCAGACATCCAGCAGGGGTGGTCCCTAAAACACACCGCCCTAAACAGCAGACATCCAGCAGGGGTGGTCCCTAAAACACACCGCCCCAAACAGCAGACATCCAGCAGGGGTGGTCCCTAAAACACACCGCGCCGAACAGCAGACATCCAGCAGGGGTGGTCCCTAAAACACACCGCCCAAACAGCAGACATCCAGCAGGGTGGTCCCTAAAACACACCGCGCCGAACAGCAGACATCCAGCAGGGGTGGTCCCTAAAACACACCGTGCCGAACAGCAGACATCCAGCAGGGGTGGTCCCTAAAACACACCGCGCCGAACAGCAGACATCCAGCAGGGGTGGTCCCTAAAACACACCGCGCCGAACAGCAGACATCCAGCAGGGGTGGTCCCTAAAACACACCGCGCCGAACAGCAGACATCCAGCAGGGGTGGTCCCTAAAACACACCGCGCCGAACAGCAGACAGACATCCAGCAGGGGTGGTCCTAAAACACACCGCACAGAACAGCAGACATCCAGCAGGGTGGTCCCTAAAACACACCGCACCGAACAGCAGACATCCAGCAGGGGTGGTCTCTAAAACACACCGCCCCCAAACAGCAGACATCCAGCAGGGGTGGTCCCTAAAACACACCGCCCCAAACAGCAGACATCCAGCAGGGGTGGTCCCTAAAACACACCGCGCCGAACAGCAGACATCCAGCAGGGGTGGTCCCTAAAACACACCGCGCCGAACAGCAGACATCCAGCAGGGGTGGTCCCTAAAACACACTGCACCAAACAGCAGACATCCAGCAGCAGGTGGTCCCTAAAACACACCGCCCCGAACAGCAGACATCCAGCAGCAGGTGGTCCCTAAAACACACTGCACCAAACAGCAGACATCCAGCAGCAGGTGGTCCCTAAAACACACTGCACCAAACAGCAGACATCCAGCAGCAGGTGGTCCCTAAAACACACTGCACCAAACAGCAGACATCCAGCAGCAGGTGGTCCCTAAAACACACCGCCCCGAACAGCAGACATCCAGCAGGGGTGGTCCCTAAAACACACTGCACCAAATAGCAGCAGCACAGGTCCAGCAGCAGGTGGTCCCTAAAACACACCGCGCCGAACAGCAGACATCCTGCAAAAACACACCGCGCCAAACAGCAGACATCCAGCAGGGTGGTCCCTAAAACACACTGCACCAACAGCAGACATCCAGCAGCAGCAGACATCCTGGTCCCTAAAACACACCGCGCCGAACAGCAGACATCCTGCAGGGGTGGTCCCTAAAACACACTGCACCGAACAGCAGACATCCAGCAGGGGTGGTCCCTAAAACACACCGCGCCAAACAGCAGACATCCAGCAGCAGGTGGTCCCTAAAACACACCGCGCCGAACAGCAGACATCCTGCAGGGGTGGTCCCTAAAACACACCGCGCCCGAACAGCAGACATCCAGCAGCAGGTGGTCCCTAAAACACACCGCACCGAACAGCAGACATCCAGCAGGGGTGGTCCCTAAAACACACTGCACCAAATAGCAGACATCCAGCAGCAGGTGGTCCCTAAAACACACCGCCCCGAACAGCAGACATCCAGCAGGGGTGGTCCCTAAAACACACTGCACCGAACAGCAGATGAATTACAGATCATCATTCGGTGCGTTGTGTGTGTGGTCCTTTAGGCCTATATTGTGTAGCCAAACTAAAAGTGAAAATCTTAAGTGTTTGTCAGAGAAACTAAAGTCCTCAACTTGATTCCCAGTGTACCTCCCTAGTCCCCATCAGACTCCCATCTTGCCAGACTGAAACAGAGACTAATTTTCTTGACTGGTGGACTTCCCTGGCTGCAAGCACTTTAAAGTGGGGGAGAGATTCAACTTTAGCTAAACAAACTTTCATGCACAAAGGTGTAGCATATAAATCACATTTTAATTGCAGCTTCTCTGGGTATTTTTGGCAGGCAGAGCCCGCCAACAGTTGCAATCAGAGTAGAGGTGTCTGATGGGGTTAGCAGTGTAAATAAAGGGATTCACATACACCTTGTTAAATTGTTCTGGCCCTTCACAAGACCTTTCTCACACAATCTACTTTAGGTATGTTACACTTCATAGATACAGTGCATTCGGAAAGTATTCAGACCCCTTGACTTTTTCCACGTTACATTACAGCCTTATTCTAAAATGCATTAAATAAAAATTGTATGATAAGAATTGTCCCTAGAGCTTCGAGACAGAATTGTGTCGAGGCACAGATCTGGGGAAGGGTACCAAAACATTTCTGCAGCATTGATGGTCCCCAAGAACACAGTGGCCTCCATCATTATTAAATGGAAGAAGTTTGGAACCACCAAGACTCTTGCTAGGGCTGGCCACCCGGCCAAAACTGAGCAATAAGGGGGAGAATGGCCTTGGTCAGGTGACCAAGAACCCAATGGTCCCTCTGACAGCGCTCTAGAGTTCCTCTGTAGAGATGGTTGTCCTTCTGGAACAATCTCTACAGCACTTCACCAATCAGGCCTTTATGGTAGCGTGGTCAGACGGAAGCCACTCCAGTAAAAGGTACGACAGCCCGCTTGGAGTTTGCCAAAAGGCACCTAAAGGACTCTCAGACCATGAGAAACAAGATTATCTGGTCTGATGAAACCAAGATTGAGAGCTTTGGACTGAATGCCAAGCATCATGTCTGGAAGAAACCTGGCACTGTCCCTACGGTGAAGCATGGTGGTGGCAGCATCATGTCTGGAAGAAACCTGGCACCGTCCCTACGGTGAAGCATGGTGGTGGCAGCATCATGCTGTGGGGAGGTTTTTCAGCTGCAGTTTTTTTTTTAAATATTTTTTTTTTATTAGGATCACCATTTGCTGTTGCAAAAGCAGCAGCTACTCTTCCTGGGGTCCACACAAAACATAATACAGATCATCAATAGACAAGAACAGCTCAAGGACAGAACTACAGGGACTGGGAGACTAGTCAGGATCGAGGGAAAGATTAATGGAGCAAAGTACAGAGAGATCCTTGATGAAAACCTGCTCCAGAGTGCTCAGGACCTCAGACTGAGCCAAAGGTTCACCTTCCAACAGGACAACGACCCTAAGCAAACAGCCAAGACAACGCAGGAATGGCTTCAAGGACAAGTCTCTGAATGTCCTTGAGTGGCCCAGCCAGAGCCCGGACTTGAACATCTCTGGAGAGACCTGTCATTATGGGGTATTGTGTGTAGATTGATGAGGGGGGGTCCATTTTAGAATAAGGCTGTAACTTAACAAAATGTGGAAAAAGTCAAGGGGTCTGAATTACTTTCCAAAGTCACTGTATATAAATGCATCACTGGCACAGTAGAGCGGTACAGAATCATGGGATTAAATAACAGGGACAATTTGTGATTGGTACAAACATTTTTGCATATATAGCCAAAGATATTCTCGGGTCATAAACAGCCACCCTGAATATAAAGTCAAACCAGACTTTCTGTAACACATTTCTCAATGCTTTGATGAGAACAAACCAGAGGTTCACAAGGAATAAGTGAGTGGGAGTTGAGCCTGTGAAGTACATTATGGGGTCACACTAGTACTTCACTTCCAGGTTAATACTTCAATAGCACTAATGAGAAGAAGGCAGGGGTTTTAATCACTACTAGAACGTCTCTGCCATGGTTCAACATCCAGTACTCCAGATGGTGCGTGGTTCTGGTAGTACGAGCAGTGAGGGCTATTAGCCTAACTATTCCTAATAGATTCAAATGATTTGGACAGACAGATAAGACCTTTCTCTCTAGCAGCAGCCTATTGTACTGTCTGACCCTTCATAAGACATGATTTGTTTTGTAGGGTGACCACATGATCCAGATTGGGCCGGATAGTCCCACATTTTGGCCCTTTGTCCCACAACCTCTTGTTCAGCACAAAAACATGGCCTGATCATCTCAGTTGAGCCATAAATGAGGTTCTATTAGTTGTTTAGTGTAAAACAGATGTGCAAGCCAAGTCATTACAGTGCTTGAGGACTGCTGCTGCAACCAAAACGTCAGTCTATTTAAAGTTGGAACACAGCTTGGTTAAAGAGGCACTATGGAAATGTAGTTGCCAGTTGCAAACGCTATGCTTTTAGTCATGATGTTGACAGGACTGCCCCTTTGTCCAATAAAATAAAATGAAAAAGTTCCATAGAGGCCTCTTTCACGTTGGTAACTCTAGAGAACAATTGCTTTCTAATATTGTTTGCAACTATACTGGTCTATTGACAAGACGTTGGCATGTCATGTGACTGGAAGGGTACATAAATACTCCCCCAGACAGAGACACAGGCTCACTTATGATAAGCCCTGTCATTTCCTGGAACAGAGCAGGAGTTTAGCCAATTATAAACTAGCCGTATTTATTGTACACCACATGGAACTACAACACTGTACAACATTCCACGCTTCCAAAAATCAATAAATCACATCACACCCTGGCCTTTTGGCCAAATTAAATACATGTGTATTTGTGACATGCTCCAGATACAACAGGTGTAGATCCGCCATCAAATGCTTACTAACAAGCTTTTTCCACAAAATGCAGAGGTAAAAAGTAAGAAGATGTGTGAATAAAAATAGAAAACAGTAATGCAATAAATAACTATAAGGAGGCTGTATACAAGTAGTACCAGTACTGAGTCAATGTGCAGGGGTACCACGTAGTACAGGTAATATGTACATGTAGGCAGGGGTAAAAGTGGCTAGGCAATCGGGATAGATAAGAAACAGTAGCGCATGTGGAGAGTGTGTGACAACTACAAACAGAGAATAACGTTTAAGGTTAAATAAACAACTACAAACAGAGCTAGATAAGAATGTTTCAGGTTAAATAAATAGGTTAAAAATAGATAGTATCTACACAGTAAATCAGGAGATTTCACAGTCTCCTTCTCTTGCCCTCTGATAATAAAAAATAAAAATAAGAAAACACAGAAACTAAGTTGACAGACCTTGAACAGATTACTACAATTCATTACAGATGCATTCTCTTTCCAGTATTAGCTTTAGGCTCTGAAATAAAATACTGAGGTTAGATCTAGGTTTCCATCTCCATCCTTATCTATTTGTAGCAATGTGATTTACATTATGTTTGGTAAGCGTTTTATTTGTTGTGGCCCCCAGGAACTGACAGCCAGTGAATACGATTCCCCCCACAGTAGTGATGCAGCTGCACAGTGTGTCGGTTTGACGTTGGACATCTGCAGCCTGCTGATGGGTGACTGCCCAACACACACAGGCAGGGCACATCATGGAGACAATGGAGACACATCATGGAGACAATGGAGAGACACATCAAGGAGACAATGGAGAGACATCATGGAGAGACACATCAAGGAGACAATGGAGACACATCATGGAGACAATGGAGAGACACATCAAGGAGACAATGGAGAGACATCATGGAGAGACACATCATGGAGACAATGGAGAGACACATCAAGGAGACAATGGAGAGACATCATGGAGAGACACATCATGGAGACAATGGAGACACATCATGGAGACAATGGAGAGACACATCATGGAGACAATGGAGAGACACATCAAGGAGACAATGGAGAGACATCATGGAGACAATGGAGACACATCATGGAGACAATGGAGAGACACATCAAGGAGACAATGGAGAGACATCATGGAGAGACAATGGAGAGACACATCAAGGAGACAATGGAGAGACATCATGGAGAGACACATCAAGGAGACAATGGAGAGACATCATGGAGACAATGGAGAGACATCATGGAGAGACACATCAAGGAGACAATGGAGAGACACATCAAGGAGACAATGGAGAGACACATCATGGAGACAATGGAGAGACACATCATGGAGACAATGGAGAGACACATCAAGGAGACAATGGAGAGACATCATGGAGAGACACATCAAGGAGACAATGGAGAGACACATCAAGGAGACAATGGATAGACATCATGGAGACAATGGAGAGACACATCATGGAGACAATGGAGAGACATCATGGAGAGACACATCAAGGAGACAATGGAGAGACATCATGGAGAGACACATCATGGAGACAATGGAGAGACACATCAAGGAGACAATGGAGAGACATCATGGAGAGACACATCATGGAGACAATGGAGAGACATCATGGAGAGACACATCATGGAGAGACACATCATGGAGAGACACATCAAGGAGACAATGGAGAGACATCATGGAGAGACACATCAAGGAGACAATGGAGAGACATCATGGAGAGACACATCAAGGAGACAATGGAGAGACATCATGGAGAGACACATCAAGGAGACAATGGAGAGACATCATGGAGAGACACATCAAGGAGACAATGGAGAGACATCATGGAGAGACATCATGGAGAGACACATCATGGGCTCCATTTTTATTCTACAATAAATGCTTTTCCATTTCCCCACATTCATACCACGTGGTACCCAACTTTACAGCAGTGTTGTAGTGTGCAATTTCCATCCAATGTAAAGCACTGGGACTAAAGAGGAGCTCTACATGCAATCCATGATCATGTATAAGTTCTATTACAGCCTTGATGTGTCATGACTCGTGGCTCCTCAACTAAGTGGTCAGAGGCCTATTTATTCAAGCTCTGACTGCATTATTGGCACAAGAAGAAATTGAGCTGAAGGGAACCATAAAGAGACATTTTGATGTTAGTCATCTGTGTCTGAAACCAGATCCTGGACCTCGAGACAAAATGATTCAGGAAATGAGGTCAACAATCCCACCAGTTTCATTTCCTGTGAATATGCTGAGTGACTTCTCCACAGATAAGTGCAGCAGTTGTTTTCACAGTAATGTGTATGGCTCTGGTCCTTTATAACCTTGTGATTGCACTGCTTTAATTCACAATATTGAGATGTCATAATAAAATGTGACATTTTAAAGCAGAGTCGAGGATGCTGAGCTAGGCTTTCTGTAGTGGGCTACTCAACACATCACAGCTGCTACTCTTTGTAGGTTGATGTTTTGGGGTGTGAATTTAACACACCGGTCTTCAGTGTTGGAGCTGAGGAAACATTATGCAAGACATAAAAAAAAAAAAAAAAATCTAAAGATACTCATTTGCATAGAAGACGCATATCTCATTTTTCCCACAACCGTGTTTCTAAAATTATGTACGTGCTGTACATCACCCTTGTATGGGTTTCTGGATGATTCAGTGCCATTACTAAGTGAAAACCGACTGGCTCTGAAAAAGGCATTCGGGTCCGATACTAGAGGAATCTAAATCACAGCTCAGTCCAAGAGTCGAGCACATATTACTATTTATTATGAACCTCCAAATGCCTTGACAAGGAATTTATACACCAATTCATCATACCACAAGGAAACAGGCAGCACTTGCTTTTATCACTTTTTTTACAGCAACAGTTGATAGATGTGACCACTGTGTCATTGTCTACAGAGAATGGTAGCCAATAGGCTGACTGATAATTGAAGAGGCTCTTCTTGACCCCATTCAGGAAATTGCCAGGCTGAATCCCAAATAGCACTCTATACACCAAATAGTGCACTACTTTTGACCAGATCCCCATTGGTCCTGGACAAAAGTAGTGCACTAGAAAAGGGTGCCATTTGTGACACAGACCCAGCCCCAAGGTTACGTTTGCTCATAAAAAATATGTTCCCTGGAGTTACGCGAAACACATTCCATAGACCTGACTAGGCCGACACAGAGCCGACACAGTGAATATTTGCTCATCTCAGGAGAGAGACCCATGTCAGCTAAAGCACATAGCTAGCTGGTATATAACTTGGCCAACACCAACGTTTCCAATGATGAAGACACAGAGGTCTCATGGTATGGTGGAGTCTGCAATATAAGTCAACTTTGAGCAACTCTTGAATGTGTTGGCATACCCCATAGACACTTATACACATTGTACATCCATCTAAGTCCATTCCTCCTCTGAACTGCTAGTTGTATAGGTTCATGCAGGAATTTAACCATCACGTGACTGATGAATATGCAGAGAGAAGAGTATAAACTATGGTTTCCCTCAGCTGGCTCTGACTCATAAATCAGCAGCCAGCAACAACCTCAGCTAAACCCAGCCATGGGGTTTACAACCTCAGCTAAACCCAGCCATGGGGTTTACAACCTCAGCTAAACCCAGCCATGGGGTTTACAACCTCAGCTAAACCCAGCAATGGGGTTTACAACCTCAGCTAAACCCAGCCATGGGGTTTACAACCTCAGCTAAACCCAGCCATGGGGTTTACAACCTCAGCTAAACCCAGCCATGGGGTTTACAACCTCAGCTAAACCCAGCCATGGGGTTTACAACCTCAGCTAAACCCAGCCATGGGGTTTACAACCTCAGCTAAACCCAGCCATGGGGTTTACAACCTCAGCTAAACCCAGCCATGGGGTTTACAACCTCAGCTAAACCCAGCCATGGGGTTTACAACCTCAGCTAAACCCACCCATGGGGTTTACAACCTCAGCTAAACCCAGCCATGGGGTTTACAACCTCAGCTAAACCCAGCCATGGGGTTTACAACCTCAGCTAAACCCAGCCATGGGGTTTACAACCTCAGCTAAACCCAGCCATGGGGTTTACAACCTCAGCTAAACCCAGCCATGGGGTTTACAACCTCAGCTAAACCCAGCCATGGGGTTTACAACCTCAGCTAAACCCAGCCATGGGGTTTACAACCTCAGCTAAACCCAGCCATGGGGTTTACAACCTCAGCTAAACCCAGCCATGGGGTTTACAACCTCAGCTAAACCCAGCCATGGGGTTTACAACCTCAGCTAAACCCAGCCATGGGGTTTACAACCTCAGCTAAACCCAGCCATGGGGTTTACAACCTCAGCTAAACCCAGCCATGGGGTTTACAACCTCAGCTAAACCCAGCCATGGGGTTTACAACCTCAGCTAAACCCAGCCATGGGGTTTACAACCTCAGCTAAACCCAGCCATGGGGTTTACAACCTCAGCTAAACCCACCCATGGGGTTTACAACCACTTTCTTCTGTAAGAAATACATCAATGTTTAAAACCAGAGAACCGGGCCTCGGTTCAAGACCCAGTCGTCCAACACATGATGCACCTAAATAGGACAAGAGAGGGTGGTGATGCTGAAGGGCTGTGCTGCATCTGGGCTCAGCAGCCATGAAGATGGAGAAATAAAATGGCAGTATGCACAGTGGGAAACCACCCCTCTCTGTGGCTCACTGAAACCACCCCTCTCTGCGGCTCACTGAAACCACCCCTCTCTGCGGCTCACTGAAAACACCCCTCTCTGCGGCTCACTGAAAACACCCCTCTCTGCGGCTCACTGAAAACACCCCTCTCTGCGGCTCACTGAAAACACCCCTCTCTGCGGCTCACTGAAAACACCCCTCTCTGCGGCTCACTGAAACCACCCCTCTCTGCGGCTCACTGAAACCACCCCTCTCTGCGGCTCACTGAAAACACCCCTCTCTGCGGCTCACTGAAAACACCCCTCTCTGCGGCTCACTGAAAACACCCCTCTCTGCGGCTCACTGAAAACACCCCTCTCTGCGGCTCATTGAAAACACCCCTCTCTGCGGCTCATTGATCAAGATGAGAGAGTGGCGTACCTCTCCTCTGTGTGGCTGGGACACGCAGGCTCCGGCCCAAATTACACCGCATTTCTCTATGTATTGCACTACTTTAGACCAGGGCACATAGGTAATACACTACATAGGGATTATGAGGCCATTAAGGAGGGAGACTCACCCTCAAGAACAGAACAAACCCCGGATGGCAGCAGCGAGGGACAGATCTACAGTTACGAGGATGTCTAGGAGAGGAGGGATACTACAGGCAGGTAGAAAGCACACCCAGGGTCAAAATAGAAAAATGTGCTTTTTCAAATACTTTGAGGATTTGATGGAGCATGCAATGAATAGTCTGTCAGATGGGCAGGGTTTGACCTTTTGGGACAAGTCCCTAGAATCCATAAACACCCTCCAAGGAGGCATGGTCTGTCCTTTCTGAAAAACAAGTGGCCTCTCGATTCTCACTAGTTGTGCTAATATTGTGCAGTTTCTAGTAAAGTATCAAGGCTATTATTAATAGGCAGAGGCTGTTCAACACAGTGGAGTTAATGAGGGCTTATGACAGGACAGAGGCTGTTCAACACAGTGGAGTTAATGAGGGGTTATGACAGGACAGAGGCTATTCAACACAGTGGAGTTAATGAGGGCTTATGACAGGACAGAGGCTGTTCAACACAGTGGAGTTAATGAGGGTTTATGACAGGACAGAGGCTATTCAACACAGTGGAGTTAACAAGGGTTTATGACAGGGCAGAGGCTGTTCAACACAGTGGAGTTAATGAGGGTTTATGACAGGACAGAGGCTGTTCAACACAGTGGAGTTAACGAGGGGTTATGACAGGGCAGAGGCTGTTCAACACAGTGGAGTTAATGAGGGGTTATGACAGGGCAGAGGCTGTTCAACACAGTGGAGTTAACGAGGGGTTATGACAGGACAGAGGCTGTTCAACACAGTGGAGTTAATGAGGGGTTATGACAGGACAGAGGCTATTCAACACAGTGGAGTTAACAAGGGTTTATGACAGGGCAGAGGCTGTTCAACACAGTGGAGTTAATGAGGGTTTATGACAGGGCAGAGGCTGTTCAACACAGTGGAGTTAACGAGGGGTTATGACAGGACAGAGGCTGTTCAACACAGTGGAGTTAACGAGGGGTTATGACAGGGCAGAGGCTGTTCAACACAGTGGAGTTAATGAGGGGTTATGACAGGGCAGAGGCTGTTCAACACAGTGGAGTTAACGAGGGGTTATGACAGGGCAGAGGCTGTTCAACACAGTGGAGTTAATGAGGGGTTATGACAGGACAGAGGCTATTCAACACAGTGGAGTTAATGAGGGGTTATGACAGGACAGAGGCTGTTCAACACAGTGGAGTTAACGAGGGTTTATGACAGGACAGAGGCTATTCAACACAGTGGAGTTAACGAGGGTTTATGACAGGACAGAGGCTATTCAACACAGTGGAGTTAATGAGGGGTTATGACAGGACAGAGGCTGTTCAACACAGTGGAGTTAACGAGGGGTTATGACAGGGCAGAGGCTGTTCAACACAGTGGAGTTAACGAGGGGTTATGACAGGACAGAGGCTGTTCAACACAGTGGAGTTAACGAGGGGTTATGACAGGGCAGAGGCTGTTCAACACAGTGGAGTTAATGAGGGTTATGACAGGGCAGAGGCTGTTCAACACAGTGGAGTTAACGAGGGGTTATGACAGGACAGAGGCTGTTCAACACAGTGGAGTTAACGAGGGGTTATGACAGGACAGAGGCTGTTCAACACAGTGGAGTTAACGAGGGGTTATGACAGGACAGAGGCTGTTCAACACAGTGGAGTTAATGAGGGGTTATGACAGGACAGAGGCTGTTCAACACAGTGGAGTTAATGAGGGGTTATGACAGGACAGAGGCTATTCAACACAGTGGAGTTAATGAGGGGTTATGACAGGACAGAGGCTATTCAACACAGTGGAGTTAACGAGGGTTTATGACAGGACAGAGGCTGTTCAACACAGTGGAGTTAACGAGGGGTTATGACAGGACAGAGGCTGTTCAACACAGTGGAGTTAGTGAGGGGTTATGACAGGGCAGAGGCTGTTCAACAAAGTGGAGTTAATGAGGGCTTATGACAGGACAGAGGCTGTTCAACAAAGTGGAGTTAATGAGGGGTTATGACAGGGCAGAGGCTGTTCAACACAGTGGAGTTAGTGAGGGGTTATGACAGGACAGAGGCTATTCAACACAGTGGAGTTAATGAGGGGTTATGACAGGACAGAGGCTGTTCAACACAGTGGAGTTAATGAGGGGTTATGACAGGGCAGAGGCTGTTCAACACAGTGGAGTTAACGAGGGGTTATGACAGGACAGAGGCTGTTCAACACAGTGGAGTTAACGAGGGGTTATGACAGGACAGAGGCTGTTCAACACAGTGGAGTTAATGAGGGGTTATGACAGGACAGAGGCTATTCAACACAGTGGAGTTAATGACAGGTTATGACAGGACAGAGGCTGTTCAACACAGTGGAGTTAATGAGGGGTTATGACAGGACAGAGGCTATTCAACACAGTGGAGTTAATGACAGGTTATGACAGGGCAGAGGCTGTTCAACACAGTGGAGTTAATGAGGGGTTATGACAGGACAGAGGCTATTCAACACAGTGGAGTTAGTGAGGGTTTATGACAGGACAGAGGCTGTTCAACACAGTGGAGTTAATGAGGGCTTATGACAGGACAGAGGCTGTTCAACAAAGTGGAGTTAATGACAGGTTATGACAGGGCAGAGGCTGTTCAACACAGTGGAGTTAGTGAGGGGTTATGACAGGACAGAGGCTGTTCAACACAGTGGAGTTAACGAGGGTTTATGACAGGGCAGAGGCTGTTCAACACAGTGGAGTTAATGAGGGGTTATGACAGGACAGAGGCTGTTCAACAAAGTGGAGTTAACGAGGGGTTATGACAGGGCAGAGACTATTCAACACAGTGGAGTTAGTGAGGGGTTATGACAGGACAGAGGCTATTCAACACAGTGGAGTTAGTGAGGGTTTATGACAGGACAGAGGCTGTTCAACACAGTGGAGTTAACGAGGGGTTATGACAGGGCAGAGGCTGTTCAACACAGTGGAGTTAATGAGGGGTTATGACAGGACAGAGGCTGTTCAACACAGTGGAGTTAACGAGGGGTTATGACAGGGCAGAGGCTGTTCAACACAGTGGAGTTAATGAGGGGTTATGACAGGACAGAGGCTGTTCAACACAGTGGAGTTAACGAGGGGTTATGACAGGGCAGAGGCTGTTCAACACAGTGGAGTTAATGACAGGGCAGAGGCTGTTCAACACAGTGGAGTTAACGAGGGGTTATGACAGGACAGAGGCTATTCAACACAGTGGAGTTAGTGAGGGGTTATGACAGGGCAGAGGCTGTTCAACACAGTGGAGTTAATGAGGGGTTATGACAGGACAGAGGCTGTTCAACACAGTGGAGTTAATGAGGGGTTATGACAGGGCAGAGGCTGTTCAACACAGTGGAGTTAACGAGGGGTTATGACAGGACAGAGGCTGTTCAACACAGTGGAGTTAACGAGGGGTTATGACAGGACAGAGGCTATTCAACACAGTGGAGTTAACGAGGGGTTATGACAGGACAGAGGCTATTCAACACAGTGGAGTTAACGAGGGGTTATGACAGGACAGAGGCTATTCAACACAGTGGAGTTAACGAGGGGTTATGACAGGACAGAGGCTATTCAACACAGTGGAGTTAACGAGGGGTTATGACAGGACAGAGGCTATTCAACACAGTGGAGTTAACGAGGGGTTATGACAGGACAGAGGCTATTCAACACAGTGGAGTTATGACAGGACAGAGGCTATTCAACACAGTGGAGTTAACGGGGTTATGACAGGACAGAGGCTGTTCAACACAGTGGAGTTAACGAGGGGTTATGACAGGACAGAGGCTGTTCAACACAGTGGAGTTAACGAGGGTTATGACAGGACAGAGGCTGTTCAACACAGTGGAGTTAGTGAGGGGTTATGACAGGACAGAGGCTGTTCAACACAGTGGAGTTAACGAGGGTTTATGACAGGGCAGAGGCTGTTCAACACAGTGGAGTTAATGAGGGGTTATGACAGACAGGGTTTATGACAGAGGCTGTTCAACACAGTGGAGTTAACGAGGGGTTATGACAGGACAGAGGCTATTCAACACAGTGGAGTTAGTGGGCAGGAGGCTGTTCAACACAGTGGAGTTAACAGGGGAGAGCTGTTCAACACAGTGGAGTTAACAAGGGTTTATGACAGGGCAGAGGCTGTTCAACACAGTGGAGTTAACGAGGGTTTATGACAGGACAGAGGCTGTTCAACACAGTGGAGTTAATGAGGGGTTATGACAGGACAGAGGCTATTCAACACAGTGGAGTTAACGAGGGTTTATGACAGGGCAGAGGCTGTTCAACACAGTGGAGTTAATGAGGGGTTATGACAGGACAGAGGCTATTCAACACAGTGGAGTTAACAAGGGTTTATGACAGGGCAGAGGCTGTTCAACACAGTGGAGTTAACGAGGGGTTATGACAGGACAGAGGCTGTTCAACACAGTGGAGTTAACGAGGGGTTATGACAGGACAGAGGCTATTCAACACAGTGGAGTTAACGAGGGGTTATGACAGGACAGAGGCTGTTCAACACAGTGGAGTTAACGAGGGGTTATGACAGGGCAGAGGCTGTTCAACACAGTGGAGTTAATGACAGGTTATGACAGGGCGAGTCCCAGAGGACAGTAGCCTACCAAAGAAATGGAATCATTAAAATGGACATAGAACCTCTTTCCTTTCTAGTGATTCCATTTCTATGTAGCCTAGCCAACAAACGGCAGTACCCTCCCTACTATTATCTCTACTACAGGTCCCATACTGTGTGCCACAGCAAACTACTTCTTTTCGAGAAAAAATATCATTACGTGACAAATAATACCTGGTATTCTGTTAATGTAGCACTTTGGGCCATATAGGGAAAGTGGATCTAGATTTAATAAAATATAGCCTATGCATGATATGTCTTGTTACATAATTACATTAGGCCAACGTGTATATGGAATAATGATATATTCTCAGCAAAGAGAACAGCTAAATGTCTAAATGTAAAGCTTTAATTTAGCTGTCAGTGAGAAGATAATTGCCTTGACATATCCTGGTAATTGTACTGTAGTCTGAATGTGGTGCCAGTCAAACTACTGCTGCCTCTGAGGAGAGAGCAGTCGAGGATCGATTTGTTCTACCGGGACAAAAGAGTCCATGAAACGCCTGAGTGACAGATGATATCACAACACAGACCATTCTGAAGGCCATTTTGTCAGAAGACAAATGACTAAGCAAGTGAATAGCAGGGCTGGGATCAATTGAAAATGAAGGCAGTCAATTCAGAAAGTGATTTTAATTTAAAATTCAAAAATGGAAATAGCTTCTACTCCTCAGTTTATTGAGAAGTCATTGAAAATAAATGCAGTTTTTTACATATTTAATTGTTATTCAAGTGTACTTCCTGAATCCAAAAAGGTTACATAAAGTGAGAATAGAGAAGACAACAACTTCTAGTCCCAGCCATACCCTGTATACAGCACTGTAGCCTCCACATCAGGACACATGAATGAGGCATGTTTATAGCCTACAGTTAGCAACACGGAATAAAACATTTTAGCAAAAGGGAGCTATTCACATTATGGATGGCGTGTGTCTGTGGGGCGAGGAGCCAACTATGAGCAGACCAAGTGCAGGTGTGGTCACTGAACCTAAGCACAGGTGTGGTCACTGAACCTAAGCACAGGTGTGGTCACTGAACCTAAGCACAGGTGTGGTCACTGAACCTAAGCACAGGTGTGGTCACTGAACCTAAGCACAGGTGTGGTCACTGAACCTAAGCACAGGTGTGGTCACTGAACCTAAGCACAGGTGTGGTCACTGAACCTAAGCACAGGTGTGGTCACTGAACCTAAGCACAGGTGTGGTCACTGAACCTAAGCACAGGTGTGGTCACTGAACCTAAGCACAGGTGTGGTCACTGAACCTAAGCACAGGTGTGGTCACTGAACCTAAGCACAGGTGTGGTCACTGAACCTAAGCACAGGTGTGGTCACTGAACCTAAGTACAGGTGTGGTCACTGAACCTAAGCACAGGTGTGGTCACTGAACCTAAGCACAGGTGTGGTCACTGAACCTAAGCACAGGTGTGGTCACTGAACCTAAGCACAGGTGTGGTCACTGAACCTAAGTACAGGTGTGGTCACTGAACCTAAGCACAGGTGTGGTCACTGAACCTAAGCACAGGTGTGGTCACTGAACCTAAGTACAGGTGTGGTCACTGAACCTAAGCACAGGTGTGATCACTGAACCTAAGCACAGGTGTGGTCACTGAACCTAAGCACAGGTGTGGTCACTGAACCTAAGCACAGGTGTGGTCACTGAACCTAAGTACAGGTGTGGTCACTGAACCTAAGTGCAGGTGTGGTCACTGAACCTAAGTACAGGTGTGGTCACTGAACCTAAGCGTGTGGTCACTGAACCTAAGTGCAGGTGTGGTCACTGAACCTAAGCGCAGGTGTGGTCACTGAACCTAAGCGCAGGTGTGGTCACTGAACCTAAGGTGTGGTCACTGAACCTAAGCGCAGGTGTGGTCACTGAACCTAAGCACACTGAACCTAAGTGCAGGTGTGGTCACTGAACCTAAGTACAGGTGTGGTCACTGAACCTAAGCGCAGGTGTGGTCACTGAACCTAAGCACAGGTGTGGTCACTGAACCTAAGCACAGGTGTGGTCACTGAACCTAAGCACAGGTGTGGTCACAACCTAAGGTGTGGTCACTGAACCTAAGCACAGGTGTGGTCACTGAACCTAAGCACAGGTGTGGTCACTGAACCTAAGCACAGGTGTGGTCACTGAACCTAAGCACAGGTGTGGTCACTGAACCTAAGCACAGGTGTGGTCACTGAACCTAAGGGTGTGGTCACTGAACCTAAGCACAGGTGTGGTCACTGAACCTAAGCACAGGTGTGGTCACTGAACCTAAGCACAGGTGTGGTCACTGAACCTAAGCACAGGTGTGGTCACTGAACCTAAGCACAGGTGTGGTCACTGAACCTAAGCACAGGTGTGGTCACTGAACCTAAGCACAGGTGTGGTCACTGAACCTAAGTACAGGTGTGGTCACTGAACCTAAGCACACTGAACCTAAGCACAGGTGTGGTCACTGAACCTAAGCACAGGTGTGGTCACTGAACCTAAGCACAGGTGTGGTCACTGAACCTAAGCACAGGTGTGGTCACTGAACCTAAGTACAGGTGTGGTCACTGAACCTAAGCACAGGTGTGGTCACTGAACCTAAGCACAGGTGTGGTCACTGAACCTAAGCACAGGTGTGGTCACTGAACCTAAGCACAGGTGTGGTCACTGAACCTAAGCACAGGTGTGGTCACTGAACCTAAGCACAGGTGTGGTCACTGAACCTAAGCACAGGTGTGGTCACTGAACCTAAGTACAGACGTGGCAGGTCTTCAGAACAAAGGACCAAGCTCATTCTGTGACCTATTATGCTTAGACGTAAACTCAACTAAATTGACCACAATAACCAAAACGGGGGAAAAGGATTTTATAAGACAGCCTTAAAAAAACACATACATTGTTTTTATTTTTAAACAGAATGGAGCTTTGCAGTCTGACAGAATCTCTCCATTTAGTTATTGTTTTAGCTCTGGCTTTTCCCTCTGCTTTGAAACTTTCTCTCTGTGAAATCCCGCTGACACGGCCGCATTTGCTTTATTTGTTAGACATTTAAAAGCATCTCTAAAGCATTGGATATAATGCAGAATCTGACTGCCCTTGAGTGTCTACAGGAGGGGAGTTAAGCTCAGTCCCATTTAGCATCAACCACTAAAGAGAATACAGGGTTCTTGGTGTGTAGGGTTGAGAGAGAGAACAGGGCTGCGATCAGAGCAGTGGTCAGCGGGGAGACATTTGTATGGAACAGGGAGTTACTACCTGAACAGATTTGAGGAACCGGGAGGGGGGTCTGGAAGGGAGAGCCTGGAAGCAGGAAAAAGGAGGGAGAGGCTTTAGTGTAGTCTGTGTGTGGCATTGTAATGGGCATCACGCATCATTACAACACAGCCACTCCTCTGACCCAGAAACCCTTGCTTCAAAGACTCCAGAGAAAATGGACAAGAGATAACTAGCTCAAAAAACAAAAACAACAGCCAGTCTGAGAAAAGTCAAACTGAAGGAACATAAGTTAAGTTACGTACTTCTATTACTGATAAGACCCAGTAAGGTGAACGTATCTTATGAGTTACAATTTGATTGCTTTAAACTGTCATTGGCCTTTACTTGTCCTTCTGCAAAGTGCTTCTGGCAGAAGGAGATGAATGGCGAGTGTGAGGATTCAGTAGCAATCTCCTCAGGGTATACCAGAGACTTTTCTGTGATAGCCTGACACTTGTAGACGAGTCGTGCCTGCAGCTGACTGCCTAGCTCTCCCCTCGAGCCAAGGAAGGTATATCCACAGGGCTTCTGGCTCTGCTCTGGGTTTAGCTAGCTAGAGCTGATAACTCTGCCAGATTAAACATGGCAGTGGAGTCGGTAGAGACTGCGGAGGAGGAGAACGTCCTTCTGCCCTCTGTAATTACAGCAGACGAAGGAAGGCGTCCGTCTGTCACATCACACGTCTGTGGGACGTGAGTAGTGGAACAATGAGGGAAGGAACATCCTCAGTCCTCACCATCACTATCACCACCAGGCCTGGCTGTGTGACACAGTGAAAAGTCAGACTGAATCCTTCTTTAACCTTGTAAAGACCCATGTAGACTTGCTACCTCAGTAACATATTTGACTGCCATGTGGGCTCAAATAAGTCAAGTGGACCAGACAAGTGTGGTTGAAGTGCGTGAGGGTCTGCACATGCATTAGGGTAAAAGTTGTTATACAGGCCTCAGATTTTCCTGGAATAAAGTCAAAGCCTACAATTCCCTTACATATGTCTCCATTATAAAGCCCTCCACTGCAATACCATTGGAGCCCAAGATCTGTACTCTCCCTTCCTGCATATTCTAGGTTATATCCATATAGGGAACTATCAAACAGACTGTTGATGATGGAACAGACCAAATCACAGTCAACAGCAAAGTTCACACAGGTTATGCAACTTACACTACAGGACAGAATGGGAATGTTCTCCCAAACCAAAGCAAATATATTTTGGAGGACAGTGTCTCTCCCTCCCTACCATAGACAGTTTCTATTCCTCTTTATCGGGAGAGGAGACCTTTTGAGGGCTCCACCTCGACAACACTCATCTAAGCTTCCATGTAAACTACATAAGATGACTTGAGAAGTCAATGTTAAGACCTCTTTTTACCCA
Organism: Oncorhynchus keta; assembly: GCF_023373465.1. Taxonomy (NCBI): domain Eukaryota; kingdom Metazoa; phylum Chordata; class Actinopteri; order Salmoniformes; family Salmonidae; genus Oncorhynchus; species Oncorhynchus keta. The sequence goes on along the minus strand of NW_026288741.1, from coordinate 63,140 downwards.
GTCAGTGGTTAGAGTGTCCACCCTGAGATTAGAAGGTTGGGAGTTCCATCCCCAACCGAGTCATATCAAAGACTGGGACCCAATGCATCTCTGCTTGACACTCAGCATTAAGGAGATAGATTGGTGGTCCAGCCCTGCACTAGACTAGTGTCCTGTCCAGGAGGTGTCCTGATACATCAAGCTGTCTCACTACAGAAACAGGAGATAGACTAGTGTCCTGTCCAGGAGGTGTCCTGGTACATCAAGCTGTCTCACTACAGAAACAGGAGACAGACTAGTGTCCTGTCCAGGAGGTGTCCTGGTACATCAAGCTGTCTCACTACAGAAACAGGAGACAGACTAGTGTCCTGTCCAGGAGGTGTCCTGGTACATCAAGCTGTCTCACTACAGAAACAGGGGATAGACTAGTGTCCTGTCCAGGAGGTGTACTGGTACATCAAGCTGCCTCACTACAGAAACAGGAGATAGACTAGTGTCCTGTCCAGGAGGTGTCCTGGTACATCAAGCTGCCTCACTACAGAAACAGGAGATAGACTAGTGTCCTGTCCAGGAAGTGTACTGGTACATCAAGCTGCCTCACTACAGAAACAGGAGATAGACTAGTGTCCTGTCCAGGAGGTGTACTGGTACATCAAGCTGCCTCACTACAGAAACAGGAGATAGACTAGTGTCCTGTCCAGGAGGTGTACTGGTACATCAAGCTGCCTCACTACAGAAACAGGAGATAGACTAGTGTCCTGTCCAGGAGGTGTACTGGTACATCAAGCTGCCTCACTACAGAAACAGGAGATAGGCTCCTGCTCCTATGTGCCGTTACGATTCTCTAAAGCCAAGGCTCATGCAAGGCTACTTACTTATTAGGCAATGTAGGTCAGAACTCTGAATTGTTTTAAGTGAACAGAATGGTCTCTTCTTTAGAATCTTTTTTTGATGACATCAATTACCAAGTAGCACATGATTGGAGTGCTCCTCCCTGCCTCATGACTGGATGACTCGGAGTCAGGACAGGACTCAGCCAGTCACTCACACTGCTGTGCTAACGCATCATTGACATCTGACACACAGCAGCTGAAGACAGTAAAAAAACACTCACACTCAGTGTACTGCCACTGTGACTCATACTAAGATTAATGTCACAATGTTTCAATTAATTAACGTGGTACTGGAATGCTTGGCATAGGGACTTTCCAGAGACAAATAAAAGCTGTTTTTGCGGTCACTAAATGAGTCACCTTCCATACCGAGGTGATATCTTCTTCAGAACTGAATGACGCATCAGCACAAGCCCTGTAGTAGAGAGGAGAACAGAGACAATACCGTTTCCCCCATGTAGCCAAGTGTTCTATTGGCCTAGTCAAAGTTCAGAACAATAGGAAGTGAGGTTTATGACACAGAATGACGTTCCATAGTGTCAGTGTTTGTTTCCTAGGGATCCCAGTTGTGTTTATCCTCTGTAGAGATGACAACCCAGAAAAGGCAGACTAAAGACAAGGAGGAGTCTCTTACGTCAGCAGAGAGAGCAACAGCCACGTTCCTTCCTCCTTACGCAATCTGGGACACAGTTCAAACAGAGGAAAGGGGGAAACCTAGTCAGTTGTACAACAGAATGCCTTCAACTGAAATGTGTCTTCCGCATTAAACCCAACCCCTCTAAATCAGAGAGAGCGCCGAAGAGAAGCATTACTGACAGGGCATGGCACGGCACTACCGAAGGTCTCAGAACAGAATAGTCTCCGAGGACTGGATCTGCTATAGAAGTGTTGAGGGATGCCAGTTACTACAGAATAATCTCAGAGGACTGGATCTGCTATAGAAGTGTTGAGGGATGCTAGTGACTACAGAATAGTCTCAGAGGACTGGATCTGCTATAGAAGTGTTGAGGGATGCTAGTGACTACAGAATAGTCTCAGAGGACTGGATCTGCTATAGAAGTGTTGAGGGATGCTAGTGACTACAGAATAGTCTCAGAGGACTGGATCTGCTATAGAAGTGTTGAGGGATGCTAGTGACTACAGAATAGTCTCAGAGGACTGGATCTGCTATAGAAGTGTTGAGGGATGCTAGTGGCTACAGAATAGTCTCAGAGGACTGGATCTGCTATAGAAGTGTTGAGGGATGCTAGTGACTACAGAATAGTCTCAGAGGACTGGATCTGCTATAGAAGTGTTGAGGGATGCTAGTGGCTACAGAATAGTCTCAGAGGACTGGATCTAGTATAGAAGTGTTGAGGGATGCTAGTGACTACAGAATAGTCTCAGAGGACTGGATCTGCTATAGAAGTGTTGAGGGATGCTAGTGACTACAGAATAGTCTCAGAGGACTGGATCTGCTATAGAAGTGTTGAGGGATGCTAGTGACTACAGAATAGTCTCAGAGGACTGGATCTGCTATAGAAGTGTTGAGGGATGCTAGTGGCTACAGAATAGTCTCAGAGGACTGGATCTGCTATAGAAGTGTTGAGGGATGCTAGTGACTACAGAATAGTCTCAGAGGACTGGATCTGCTATAGAAGTGTTGAGGGATGCTAGTGACTACAGAATAGTCTCAGAGGACTGGATCTGCTATAGAAGTGTTGAGGGATGCTAGTGACTACAGAATAGTCTCAGAGGACTGGATCTGCTATAGAAGTGTTGAGGGATGCTAGTGACTACAGAATAGTCTCAGAGGACTGGATCTGCTATAGAAGTGTTGAGGGATGCTAGTGACTACAGAATAGTCTCAGAGGACTGGATCTGCTATAGAAGTGTTGAGGGATGCTAGTGACTACAGAATAGTCTCAGAGGACTGGATCTGCTATAGAAGTGTTGAGGGATGCTAGTGACTACAGAATAGTCTCAGAGGACTGGATCTGCTATAGAAGTGTTGAGGGATGCTAGTGCTAGGGGATTGAATAATGGAAACATGAGATACAATGAGGGATCCCCTGAGGTTTAGTACTCATTTCAGAATAGATTAATGCTGACAAAACTGTCAGAATGTGACAAATCTCCTTGTCAAATCAAACAAAGAAACATCTTACCGGGAGAAATTCATAGCCCTCTTCCGAACAGATCAGAAGCTTAGATAGACAGAAGAGCGTTAGCTATAGCAGAGACAGGATGAAATGGCAAATCTCCGCAAAGAGCCCTCATCCAGGCAGTAGTCTCATCCCAAATGGCAACCCATTCCCTACGTAGTGCACCTCTTTTGATCAGAGCCCTAGGGACCCTGGTCAACAGTAGTGTACTATATAGGGAATAAGGTGACATTAGCGACACAAGCAGTGTCCGGTCAAGACTAATGAGAAACTCCATGGACACGGCTCACAGTGTGCTCGGACAAATGCTGTGGAACTGGACAGAACCTTACAGAATGATCCTCCTCTGACTGACATCCCATTGCCGTCCCTGCCTTCTAATTGGCTCCCAGGGGAGAGGAGATTCAGGCCTTCACGCTGTCCTTACAGCACACACAGAGCATGTGTCAAACCTATGTGAAATTAGTCACCCACTCCCTCCCTACCTCTGACAGAATACCCTAGTCCTGGTCATACCTCAGTGCATCTGTTGGGGGAAAGTGATGCCTAGTCTATGGATTTGTTGGACTGGATGTACAAGGGAAACAGATGTGACAAATGGCAAAATGGGAGAGGATTGGAATGCTTCACATAGTGCAAAAAGCAGCCCCATGCTGTTAGTACATGTTTTAATAACAATAATATAATACTCCTTTTTTCCATCTTGTCTCATCGCCTCAAATCCCCAACGGGCTCAGGAGAGATGAAGGTCGAGTCATGTGTTCTCTGAAACATGACCCGCCAGACCATGCCTCTTAACCCAGAAGCCAGCTGCACCAATGTGTTGGAGGAAACACTGTTCAACTGACAACCGAGGTCAGCCTGCAGGAGCTCAGCCCACCACAAAGAGTTGCTAGAGCGTGATGGGCCAAGTCAAGCCCCCTCCAGGCCAAATCCTCCCCCTAACACAGACGACATTGGACCAATTGTGCGCCGTGCTATGGGCCTCCCGGTCACGGACAGTTGTGACACAGCCTGGGATCGGACCCGGGTCTGTAGTGACGCCTCAAGCACTGCAGCGCCTTAGACCACTCACCATTCAGGAGGCCCTTTTAGTACATTTTAAAATATTCTAAATTAAATAAGATATGGGTGATTCTTAATGGGGCAATTGATGGGTACAACCATCAAACTAGTAGTAATGGGACAATTGATGGATACAACCATCAAACTAGTAGTAATGGGACAATTGATGGGTACAACCATCAAACTAGTAGTATTGGGACAATTGATGGGTACAACCATCAAACTAGTAGTAATGGGACAATTGATGGGTACAACCATCAAACTAGTAGTATTGGGACAATTGATGGATACAACCATCAAACTAGTAGTAATGGGACAATTGATGGGTACAACCATCAAACTAGTAGTATTGGGACAATTGATGGGTACAACCATCAAACTAGTAGTATTGGGACAATTGATGGATACAACCATCAAACTAGTAGTATTGGGACAATTGATGGATACAACCATCAAACTAGTAGTATTGGGACAATTGATGGATACAACCATCAAACTAGTAGTATTGGGACAATTGATGGGTACAACCATCAAACTAGTAGTATTGGGACAATTGATGGGTACAACCATCAAACTAGTAGTATTGGGACAATTGATGGATACAACCATCAAACTAGTAGTATTGGGACAATTGATGGATACAACCATCAAACTAGTAGTATTGGGACAATTGATGGGTACAACCATCAAACTAGTAGTATTGGGACAATTGATGGGTACAACCATCAAACTAGTAGTATTGGGACAATTGATGGGTACAACCATCAAACTAGTAGTATTGGGACAATTGATGGGTACAACCATCAAACTAGTAGTATTGGGACAATTGATGGGTACAACCATCAAACTAGTAGTATTGGGACAATTGATGGGTACAACCATCAAACTAGTAGTAATGGGACAATTGATGGATACACCCATCAAACTAGTAGTATTGGGACAATTGATGGATACAACCATCAAACTAGTAGTAATGGGACAATTGATGGATACAACCATCAAACTAGTAGTAATGGGACAATTGATGGGTACAACCATCAAACTAGTAGTATTGGGACAATTGATGGGTACAACCATCAAACTAGTAGTATTGGGACAATTGATGGGTACAACCATCAAACTAGTAGTATTGGGACAATTGATGGGTACAACCATCAAACTAGTAGTATTGGGACAATTGATGGGTACAACCATCAAACTAGTAGTATTGGGACAATTGATGGGTACAACCATCAAACTAGTAGTATTGGGACAATTGATGGGTACAACCATCAAACTAGTAGTATTGGGACAATTGATGATACAACCATCAAACTAGTATTATTGGGACAATTGATGGGTACAACCATCAAACTAGTAGTAATGGGACAATTGATGGGTACAACCATCAAACTAGTAGTATTGGGACAATTGATGGATACAACCATCAAACTAGTAGTAATGGGACAATTGATGGGTACAACCATCAAACTAGTAGTAATGGGACAATTGATGGGTACAACCATCAAACTAGTAGTATTGGGACAATTGATGGGTACAACCATCAAACTAGTAGTAATGGGACAATTGATGGGTACAACCATCAAACTAGTAGTAATGGGACAATTGATGGGTACAACCATCAAACTAGTAGTAATGGGACAATTGATGGGTACAACCATCAAACTAGTAGTATTGGGACAATTGATGGGTACAACCATCAAACTAGTAGTATTGGGACAATTGATGGATACAACCATCAAACTAGTAGTAATGGGACAATTGATGGGTACAACCATCAAACTAGTAGTAATGGGACAATTGATGGGTACAACCATCAAACTAGTAGTATTGGGACAATTGATGGGTACAACCATCAAACTAGTAGTAATGGGACAATTGATGGGTACAACCATCAAACTAGTAGTATTGGGACAATTGATGGGTACAACCATCAAACTAGTATTATTGGGACAATTGATGGGTACAACCATCAAACTAGTAGTATTGGGACAATTGATGGGTACAACCATCAAACTAGTAGTAATGGGACAATTGATGGGTACAACCATCAAACTAGTAGTAGAAGTCAAAAAGAAAAAAAGAATAAAACTGTGGTGCACATTAATGTTATCAACTTATATCATTATATTTATCCTTATTGCATCAATTCAGGCAATTGAACACATTATGGAAAGCTTGGTGAGACAACACATCACATTCCCTCTACAAAGTAGTCATCAGCAAACTCAGTGCTAGTAGGAAGTGCATATTATTATCAGTTATTTTTGGGGAGGAGAAAGGAATAGTATCCCTATTCAACAAATAATCTATATGGGATCCCCTTTAACGTTTCAAATAAACATTTGTGTAATTTTTATTTATTTTATTTGACTATTCAAATCAGTTACGGGACGGCCTAGGAACAGTGGGTCAACTGCCTTGTTCAGGGGCAGAACGACAGATTTTTTTACCTACCTTTCGGTTACTAGTCCAACACTCTAACCACTAGGCAACCTGCTGCCCCAGGTAGCCTAGGAAGGGTGTAGCAATTTATACAAATGGTTTAGACCCAATGGGACATTTCTCGTAGCTTACCTGTTCTGGGTGCTCGCTGCCGATGATCTCAGCCACAGTGTTGAAGGAGTCAGCATCAGGGAAGGTCTGGGCGTTCATGGTGAGTCGGACCACAATCCTCTGGCCTCGCTTAGCCATCCTGGCCATCATCATGGCGTCTTCCACTGTGATACAGGCGGTAGGGATCTTCTGCACTCCCTCCTGATAGTCCTGCCAGCCTGTGTGAGGACTGCAACACAGAGAGACCCATGTTAGAAATTATCAGCAGAAATAGGGCACTGTACTACTTTTGGATTCCCATAAATGACTTATGATAACACACTTTCAAAAAGTCCATTTAAAACAATATAAAAGGTGTACTAGAGGAATACAAGTATATGGAATACACAAATAGCTAGAAATGTGGGACAGGAAGAGAGATGGCTACATGCAGTCCCAGCCTTAGTCAAGCTTTCAACTAATTGTCATTATAAGGGAAGGGATACATTGGATCATTGTGACCCATCCAGTACCTGTTGATGGAGAAGGGTGTGATGGACCGGATGAGAGTAGCCACAGCTCCTACTTCAGCTGCCTTGGATGCCCCAAACTCCCTGTACTGCACAGTCTCCCCATAGCTGACAAAGGGCTGGTTATACACCACGATCTTCCCAATGGCTTCCTTCTGCCTTTTCTTCAGCTCCTCAAAAGACTCCACCACCAGCACCTCTGCTTCAATGCCTGAACCGAGAGGAGACCGAAAGCCACAGAAAAAGTGACATGCTTGGAGCAACGGTCTACGGTACTGCATTTCAGTGCTTGAGACGTCACTACAGACACCCTGGTTCGAATCCAGGCTGTATCACAACCGGCCATGATTGGGAGTCCCATAGGGCAGCGCACAATTGGGCCAGCGTCATTCGGGTTTGGCCAGGCGGAGGCCGTCATTGTAAATAAGAATTTGTTCTTAGCTGACTTGCCTGGTTAAATAATGGTTATATAAAAATACATCAGTGCACCAGTCGAAGATTCATCTAAATATCTACACCTTGGCTTGAGTTGGGGCCTAGCAAATAGTGGCAACACCATCAGCATTGTCTAGGCTTGAGTTGGGGCCTAGCAAATAGTGGCAACACCATCAGCATTGTCTAGGCTTGAGTTGGGGCCTAGCAAATAGTGGCAACACCATCAGCATTGTCTAGGCTTGAGTTGGGGCCTAGCAAATAGTGGCAACACCATCAGCATTGTCTAGGCTTGAGTTGGGGCCTAGCAAATAGTGGCAACACCATCAGCATTGTCTAGTCTTGAGTTGGGGCCTAGCAAATAGTGGCAACACCATCAGCATTGTCTAGGCTTGAGTTGGGGCCTAGCAAATAGTGGCAACACCATCAGCATTGTCTAGGCTTGAGTTGGGGCCTAGCAAATAGTGGCAACACCATCAGCATTGTCTAGGCTTGAGTTGGGGCCTAGCAAATAGTGGCAACACCATCAGCATTGTCTAGGCTTGAGTTGGGGCCTAGCAAATAGTGGTAACACCATCAGCATTGTCTAGGCTTGAGTTGGGGCCTAGCAAATAGTGGCAACACCATCAGCATTGTCTAGGCTTGAGTTGGGGCCTAGCAAATAGTGGCAACACCATCAGCATTGTCTAGGCTTGAGTTGAGGCCTAGCAAATAGTGGCAACACCATCAGCATTGTCTAGGCTTGAGTTGAGGCCTCGCAAATAGTGGCAACACCATCAGCATTGTCTAGGCTTGAGTGATAGAACTCATCGCTATAGAACACAGGGGCAGTTCCACGATAACAGAATTACGCTGAGACTCCAAAACCATTGATTTAAACATTTAAGAAACCATACAACTCTATGCACATTGACTACAATGAATAATTCACACAGTAAAAATATTTTTTTAAATAACACTTACTGGAAAACAGATGCAAAGTTTGGTAACTGAATTACAGTAAAAATCTCCATCAGTTTTATTCTGTTTCCAAACTTTGCACCTGCAGTTCTTCCTATAAATGTATTTTTGTAAAATGTTCAGTGGAAATTGTAATCCTTGTGTATAGAGTTTTATGGTTTGTTAAATGTTGAAATCAATGGTTTTTGTTTGGTATACATTTTGAAGTGAAAAATATTGAGCGTAATTTCATTTCCGTGGAATTGCCCATAGACCTACCTCCTTGGGGTGTAGCCACACTGCTGCCCAGTCCAAGGATGGCCATGGTGTGGTTCCGGGGCTGTAGCATCACGGCGCTCTCCTCTCCCCTGACCCAGTGTGGGATCTTCACTGGTTCTAGATGTACGTTCTCCAGCCCATCCTTCCTCAGGGCACTAAACATGTACTTGATAGCCAGGTCCAGGTTCTTAGAGCCACTGACACGGTTCCCTATTGTATCTGTGAAGTCTGCCAGTCTCTCATAGGAGCGGTTCTGGGCTTTGCCATACACAGCCAAGTCTATGATGCTCTTGGCTACCTTTGCATAGCTGGCAATTTCTTTAGCGGTCTCTGGAAATGGCTTTCCACCAGTACTGTGTGGCAAACAGTTACAATGGACAAATGTGGCCAAAAGAGTCAGTGAGGAAAAGCCACATTGTTTTATCTGCCGGCCCTGCATCTGGAGGCAGACAAGAACATATGAAGGTTATTTACAAATACTTTCCTCGTGACAACAGTCTATTTACGCTAATGCTTAAAAATATGACAGCACGCTACACGTGCCAGTGTTTACTTCATTACTGGGAACAGAAACGTATTGAGGTACAGCGGCAACTATTATGGGCGGACTGGAGCTCCGACGTAACTCATTTTTTAATAACTACAGATTTCAGAGACATTGTTCCGTGTAATTGCAGGCTATTCTTTGGGTCCTCAAATCACTTTTATTTTTTTTTAAACAAATGTGACGTCGGTCCATACCAGTCATAGAGTTTAGTAGGCTAATTGACGCAGTGAAATGCATAGCAAAACAAGGAATCAAGCCACAAAGATCCGTATAGCTAACGTTGTCAGTCGTTGTGATTCCTAACTAGCGAAACATGAAAGGACTTTTAAATTAGGACACAATAAAAAAACAACAAACCTTCTACAGTTAGTTGGTAAATTGCTGACCGTCTAGAGACAGATGGAATAATTCACAATCAATGTTATTCCTTCTAGCCAACTCGCTATTTCTTATCAATTTCAAAATAACTTCCGTGATATGACTACGGCAAATCAGTAGGGACAGCCATGCGTTTTCACGTTCGTTGACAATTCCATTTTGCTTTTGTTTTTGTTTCTTTACCAAATTGTGATAAAATGTCTGCTCTAATTACTACCCTTGATGTTTACTACGGACATTTTGCTTTTCTTTCTGCATGACTTGGCATGAGCAAACATTTAGCTCACAGCAGCCTGTGTTTAGTGTTTTGATCAGAGATCGCAAGCTAACAAAAGCTATTTATTTTGTTTACATTTTATTTCAGCTTGCACATGAAATCTGAGATACCACATATGGTATTTGTGCTGCAAGTTATATTCTTACATTTACTTTGTAACAGTGTAAAAATTCAAAAGAACAGATATGTTGGAGCCTTATCAGAAATACAACCAACTCAAAAGAGAAACCACATTTGATGACTATTTAATATTAAGCCACATTGTTTATTCAGTAGTGTCTCCCATCATAACATACAACACTCCTTTTGTAACACTAAGTTGCCATCAGTATCCTGTGCTTATATTCGTGACTACTACTTCATGCCACTGAGAAGACATCTTTTGTCCCAAACAGTAAAAAAAAAAAAAATAGAGACTTTCAGAATGGTAGGCACTTCAAAGGCTTAAAACATTTGTGAATATACTTGAACTAACATATTTCAAATATGTAATATAAATATATAAATTATAGTACAGACATTATACAGATGCACCACGGACTTAAAGGTAGTCAGCGAAATTGTGTTGCACAAGCAGCACTGCAGATATTTCAATGAGCAAGATTTCACTCTGTCACACATACAGTATTTGCACCCGGGTTCCCGTCACAGCCCGCTCTTACAATATGGCAGCCACTGGACCAAAACAGCAGAGAAGTTTAGCCTCGTGCTCTAATGCTCTTAGTTGTGGAAATTGACCCACTATGCAGTTTTACTTTATGCATCTACATCATTTCGCTGAGTCTACCTTTAGAATAGTCAGGACTAAAGGGAACTAAGTACATGGGGACATTGTGTTACATGTGATAAATGGCAAAAACACTGTTCCAAGTCCAAGGAGTCTTACTGCAAGTACCTTTATTCAATAATTACGTACCATGAGAAAAACATCCGCCCAGTGATCATAGAAGTTATTTTTTAGGGAAGAGGAACCGTCTGTTCTATAGTAGACATTCATAATTCTTTACAGATGCTAGAGGGGGAACAGATAAGCAATAAAAGGTACACCATGTCCTGTTCACTGGGACTACATCACAAATAGCACCCTAGTCCCTATTTAGTGCACTGCTTTTGACCAGTGTTCATATGGCTCTAGGGTGCCATTTGGGAAAGCGCCCTGGACTTTCGAATGACAGATTTTCAGTCAAAGTTGAAACGGATATTACAGAGACGTCCGGTGTCCCATCTGTGGCTTAGAGTAAATCACTGTACTAAAGTCATTACAACGTCAACTGAAAAGAGTTGAGCACATAGGACTGTTCATTAGCATTAGTTCCCCATATCTAGCAAGTCATCATTTAAAAGCTTGCAGATAAATGAAAAATCAGCTTTTATATCATAAATTGGTCAGAAAGGTTTTGCAGGTTTGTTTATAAAAACACCCAAGTCTTAAAATACCATTGTGATCAGAGGAGAAAATTAATGGACCTAATAGTGAAACCTACTGAAAAGGTTCCTCTATATTTTGGGCAACATAAACACAGAGTACATATAGCAGTGGAGGCTGCTGAGGGAGAACGGCTCATAAGAATGGCCAGAACGGAGTAAATGGAATGGCATCAACCACCTGGAAATCATGTGTTTGATACATTACCATGAGCCAGTCTCCTTAATTAAGGTGCATCCAACCTCCTGTGATATAATGCACTCCTCAAAGCACGTGTCAAACTCATTCCACGGAGGGCTGAGTGTCTGCGGGTTCACTCCTTCCTTGTACTTGATTGATTAATGTCCCTAATTAGTAAACACCTCACCAGGTTGTCAAGAAGAAAAAACAAAAACCCACAGACACTAGGCCCGCCGTGGAATGAGTTTTACACCCCTGCCATTAAGAGTACCATTTAAATCAGTGTTTCTTAACTCCAGGCCTCAAGTACCTCGAACAGTACAAGTCGTTGTAGCCCCAGATTCAACTTGTCAACTAAATCAGGCCCTCAAATTGAATCAGGCAAGTTTGTCAGGGACTACAACAAAAATGTGTACTGTTGGAGACTGGAGTTGGTAAACACTGCTTTATATCAGTAATGTTTTACTAGAAGGGAATGTCCTTTGCTTTGGTGAGATGACACTGGGTAGTTATGGAATCCTGTAATTCATTTCACACAATGACAAGAAAAATACCATAATAACAAAAAAACATGTTTTTATCCAAGTTAAATTGGAGACCAGATTGCTTTGAGACTAGAAACATCACCTCAACATGAAAAACATAAGTTAATGAAAAAAAACTACTTTGGACATGCTATGCAAAAAATCAAAAATAGAATAGCTATAGGACAATTATATTCTGTCATTTTTATTTCAGTGACCTTTTTTTATTAAAAAAAAAAAAAAGTAGTTTTTCCTTCCTTACAAATATGTACCTCTACAGTTAGAAAGTAGTCCATGACCATCTCTGAATATGTTTCACGTTCTCACATGACAAGGAAATTCTCCAAGCGTTCTAATGATCCAAAATATGAAACATTTACAATAGCCCTGTTTGGCCTCATTAAGGAAAAGTATATATTTGCTATATGAAAAAGCGCCTTGAAACACTTCCTCATTCAATACCATTTCAACCAACAGCATGCAAGGAGGACCCTGCTGTATGAGATGTTTTGTATGCATCCCAAATGACACCCTATATGGTGCACAGATACTGGTTAAAGGTAGTAAGTACACTATAGAGGGCATAGGGTGCCATTTGGGACACAGAATTCGTCTTTATGTTGCTCCAGAGGATTCTCCTCATAGTGGCGGTGGTTGTGTTTCAGGCATAGAACTCCTTGGTGGGGGCTTTCTGATAGGCTGAGCTAGGGGCCTTGCGTTCTCCGAGGACGTAGCTCCCCTCGTCCTTCTTCCTCATCCTGTAGACCAGGAGGAGGATGAGGAAGATGGCGAACAGCAAACCTATAACCCCGCCAGCTATCACCGCTGGGGGGAGACAATGTCAGAAGATGCTTATTGATCAATAATTCAATACCAGTGATTGGTGTTGACAACACAACAGTGGAACCTTGCTAGAAGATAGTGTTAATAACAGTCCAATCAGATATGCCAGACCTCTACCAGATTGTGTGTGGGGCAAGGTAATTACCCCAACCCCATTAATTATACAATGCGTTGTCTCACCTAGCTATATTAAGACGAATGCACTAATTGTCGCTGGATAAGATAGTCTGCTAAATGACTAAAATGCAAAGTAAATGTAACCCCATTACCTTCTCTTAACGTGGATGAACAATTAAGAGGGAACTATGATTGTTTTGTATCAAATGTTTGGCAACAACTCACATTGAGAAATGAATGGGGAAAAGCACCCTGATAGCTGCAGTCTAGTGCATCAAAGTTAAGATCAATGGACTAATCAAATACGAGACGGAGCCGACTCAGGAGGAGTCAATTATACGCTTCATTCATAACATGCTTTCATTGTAAAACAATCCCCAAGTGTTGTTGGTTGCTTGACTCAGTCTCCTTCCCTCTGCTATCAAACGACAAGACAAAGAGTCTGTTTTTATTGATTCTGAAAGCAAAGTCTAGAGTTACCCAATTTAAGAGAGGCCATGTTTCAGATCCAATCTCTGATAGTGGGCTGTATTGAAAATGGAACTGATAGATTTCAGATGACTGTTTTGATGAATCATTATAGTATTGTGTATCTCTTTTTTGTGTGATGTTTAACATATGTTGTCTCATGATATTTTATTGCTTTCATTATGCTCAGGTCTCATTGGAAAAAGAGAGACGTTAATGGCAATACGATCTCCTGAATAAATAAACAAAAACCAGAACATACCCGCTAGCACCTCCGTCCTCTGGAATAGGTTTTCGGAGTGTACATCGTAGGGTACGTCTGCCTCGTACAGCAACCCGGAAGCATCAGTGGTGCTGGGAGGAGCTTCACTACTGATAACAGTCTCCTCTGTCACATCCAGAGACTGCTCAGGGACCTGGGTCTGACACACACAGACAGAGGGAGAAAGATACATTTAGATTTTCACAGCAACTATAAAACCACAGGGATACTATTAAGTCCTTGCCATGCCAGCAGTGTGAGGCGAAATGAAACAACCACACTACTGGCTCAAAAGCCCACACTAAAGTCAGTTAAAAAGAGAGGCATACCTCTGTTTCGGTCTCCGTTTCTGTCTCAGCTATTTCTGTGCCCAGGTCAGTGAATGTCAACATCTCCATTGTGGTTGAAAGGGCTGGTAGAGAGTCCTGGGTTGGCTCTGCTTCAGGAGCGGCGAACACCCTTTTCACTTTGACGGGCTCAGTGACCTCACCGATAACTGAGGAGGAAAATCATCTAAAATGTATTGACCCCAAAGAGAAATGTGGTATGCAGGCAGGGCTAACATGATAAACAACAAATCACAACAATGCTAATGGATTCACTACTAATGATGGAGGCACTTTTCACAATGAGTTGACCAATAACGTCACACAACCCCTGCCATACGGACTCAGAAATAGACTGCAAGCCAGATCTGTTTGGGTCTTCTTGTACAGTATGGTTCACTATCACTTCAGGTTAGGGTATATGAAATAATGACTCATTCATTATTGAAGGTCTCTCTACATGACATATGCTGGGTAATTAACATAGTCTTGGTTGACTGCATGTGAAACATCTGTGCATTCACCGCCTCCGTAGGTCCATTGTGATCCTGCAGTACCAGTGTGCCCTAGCAGGTTAACCAAAGTCAAAAAGTTTCTGTGCACCGTCTAGGACCTTCGTAGAGCCAGTACAATTATAGATTTACATACAGCTATAACTCTTAACATGGCATTCAGGTTGCTATGTAAATGACATTAGGATACAAGGGTGAAATATTTTAGAAGGTAACCATTGCTTACTCATATCACCGGACCCGGAGCCAGAGTTGTAACCGTCTTCGTCTACGGAGTCTCCTGATTGGTCATCCAGGTACAGGTAATCCGACTGGGCCGAGATCAATATCTGTGAATGGAGAACAAGAGATGAACGAAAAAGTGTCTCCACCATATAAATTGAATTCTACAGGTACCCACATGCTATTTAGGCAATAAGGCCTGAGGGGTGTGGTATATGTCCAACATACAACGGCTATGAACGTTGCAATGCAGAGTACAGCCTGGATACAGCCCTTAGCATGTTGGCCATATACCAAACCCTCAAGATGCCTTATTGCTATTATAAAATACTTCCACATAAATAGAACAAGAGCATTTGCATCATACCCATGGTATATTGTCTGATATACCACAGCTTACCTCTGATTCAGAGGGGTTGGGTTAAATGCAGAAGACACATTTCAGTTGTACATCTGACTAGGTATCCCCCTTCCCTTGATCAGCATCCAGGACCCATAATAATACTCAATAACTGATCACATGACAAACTACTCCCAGTGTAGATTTCATGCCCTTAAGATTATAGAAACACTTCACTGTGGAGGATATCCATGCTGTTTATTTTATACAGGCATTAGAAGCACAAGAGCAAAACAAAATTGAAAGAACCATGCTAAGAAAATTAAGACAAATATTTTGGGAGAATTTTTATTTTTTAAATCTCAGTTCCCTGAGAAACAAATAAATGAACAGAAGCAGAAGTCTCATGAGCCTCCCCATTACCTGAAATACCACTTAGAAGCTATGAATGCCTGGATCAAATCTTCCCATTTTCTGAAGCAGAAACCAAAGACAATGTATCAGTCTTCCTGTAATTCCTCTGCATGTGGAGAGCAGGTTAAAACAGGAAGGTGTCATTGTCTGACTGGCTCATCCAATCCCAAGGCAAAGTGTTATTGTGAACAGAAGAATGAATAAACAGACAAACTATTTTTAGGGCAGGAGGCTGCTATCAGAGCAGATGGAACCATGTAGTCTGACTCTGAACCCTGGATCCTTCTAGGTCATCCCTCAACTCCCTGCATTCCTTTAAATCTCTGGCCCACCACAGTAGCCTGGTGGCACCTCTTCAACTAGCCTGTCAGGGCTCATGGAAATCACCATTCACAGCCACTGATGCTCACCAAGACGTGTGATGTTTCCACACAATTGTGCTTCCCAAAATCCCCACAAAAGCAATACGTCTGACAAAGGTACTAAGGATGCACCCTCTGTGCGCACACACACACACACACCGAGGTCTGCCTTTTTGCTCCTCTGATGAATGTTGACACTAAGGTGCCTGGTTCAATTTTCAGGTCTTTGTTCGTGAAGGAGAGGGAGAAAAAGTGACATACAAGGATGATGTAAGAAAAAGGAAGGACTCTTGCTTCAAAGGAAGCAGAGCCTAGTACACAATAAGAGGACAAGTCATTTCAGACTCACTGAAGGAGAGATGCTTCAAAGAGCACAACAATGGCTCTGGCTGAAAAGAGGGAATACCCAGCTAGATAAAGACCTTCCCTTTTGGCCTCTGGGATGACATTTTCTTTTTAAAATAACTGTCATCTGTAAAAAAAAAACACATCTTTGGTATGCCACTGTGTTGTGCTCCAGTTGTCTTTCAAACTGTCACACAGTGAATCATCTTTTGTTTGCTATGCAACATACTATAGAGAACGCAGCAGGCAAAACATGAGGAAGTGATGATCAAAGTAATCCAGGAAAACAATGTATAAAAGTGCTCCCATGTCAACTAATGCTAGAAGACCACAGTGCTACTTAACGGTTAGTACACATTATACATAACCGTGGTATTCAAACGAGGCTGCAATGAAAACGAATGGGACTGTAGCGACTGCATTGGCATCAAAATCCAGAGTGTAAGCTACGTTTCTATTCAAGCGTTGATTGACATGTTAATGGACCAATAGTATGAGAAAAGATAACGGACCCCTCTGACACTGTACGTTCTATTGTGATGTGTCAACACGCAAGGCATGTGTGGGCTAGGTACAAAAATTGTTCAGAGTCTAATCATACAGCATACTTTTGTGTGTTCACGTCGGCCTCTAGAAAACCGAGCCTGACACAATCTTAGCCTAGAAGACCACATGTACACTATGAAGAGTAGGACTGGAGTCATGAATGACTGATACCTACTGTACACTACTTCCGTTTGCCAGCCCTGAAAACACTTCCCAGTATTTAAAAGTATTTGACCCAGGTCTACTCAGCTGATTTAGCCTCTGAAGCAGTCAAGTGTTATGACAGATGTCAAGTTGACCCCAAACATCCAATAGAGAACACTGAGAACGATGGAGACTCTCAGGGTCAGGCGGTGACCATACAGTAGTAGTCTAGTCAGTGTGAATGCCCAGCCACTGAATCATGAAGTACAACATCAATACAGCCCTAATCATTTCCTCCAATGTCCTTTGTTGATCAGGATTAGTCAAGGACTCAGATCAGGCCCCAGTACAGAGTACAACTGGCTACTGAAAGGCCCTATTTTCATGCTGCCGGTATTCCATTTCCTTATTAGATAGTAGTGTTAGGTTAGGCTTTATCTAACAGGCTAAGATTGTGTCAGGCTCTGTTTTCCAGAGGCCGATGTGAACACACAAAAGTATGCTATATGATTAGACTCTGAACAACATTCTTGCACCTAGCCCACACGTAGCATACATGCCTTGACAAAATACACTGTTCAAGATGTGAGGATCAATTACTTTCACATCTTATGAATAGAACAGACCATCTAAAGCAGTGGTTTATGGGGGTTTCAACAGCATCATATGGGGCTGCCTCAACTCTTCAGAGAGAGGTAGAGCGAAGAGGCGATGAGAGAACCATGTTGTTTGCAGCAGTACGATGTGGTGGTGAATAATATCTCTCATTCCAAAACAAACTGCTGTCAGACATATGAAGGTGAGCCTCACATTCCTGGGCCAAAGTAGCAGCACAAGTGAGGTATTGTGCAGGGAGCTGAAGAGCTCAGGACTGGGCTTTCAGGCTGTGCCAAGTCTACAACTGAAAAGGAAATACTCCCTCTTCTCACTAGCTAGCTCCTTCCAAACAGCCCAGTCAGCCAGACCCTACTAAATGGTTGAATCATTAAGGTATTGTTGTTAGCGGCTAGCACAGCAACAAATGCTGGGGACATGTCAGCTAATCATGTCACCCTCCGCCTCCACAGGTATAGTTGTCAGCTGTAATGATGGGAAGAGAGAACCTGCCAAGATATGGCTAACACTGGACTTATGGGGCTTTTTAAAATGCATTCCTGGCAGATCTAGGATGACTACCTGATATGAATGTAATCTCAACATGAAAAACATTGGATTTCCTTTGAAAGTCCTCCTCCATGCCCTGAAGGCCTGGCTGTGTTGTTTCTCAGCATACCCCTGTTGGACAGCCAGAGGAAAACAGGACGTTCTGAGCTGCTTACCTTCACACATTAAATAACATCCAACGCTACCGGCAACACTGCCCATAAATATATACCGTCCGTCAGCATCACCCAATGACAGCAACACCATGAACGCAACCAAACAGGTCTACCAAGACATTAACCAGCATGTGGACCAACAGTACAGGAGCTCTCTGGTAACCAGCTTCCTTCCACAGTGCTGGGAAGCAGCAGATGTTACAGGTGTGGGTTACAATATTAACCCACATCTGCCGAGGGCGCAGCGTCATACAGGGCACAGCAGCTCCAGGCTACGTCCCAAATGGCTCTCTATTCCCCGTTTAGTGGACTACTTATGATGGGCCCTAGTCAAAAGTAGTGCACTAAATAGGGAACAAGGTGCCATTTGGGATAGAGACCTTGCCGATGTAGTAGCTGTCCAACCAGCTGCTGACATTCGCAGCCCCTCAGGAGTACACAGGAAGAGCATTAACTAACTACTAGACGGTGCCAGCGCTCCACCATAACTGCTGCAGAGACTAACAGGATGAATACAGCCCATTCAGACCAGAGGCATGTCTGGTGTTCTTCATATGATTCAATAAACACAGGTGTTGTACTAGGGCTGAGGCTGGGATATTCTACGTCTTCTTGGAGGGGGGCAGAGAGCAGAATACTGGAGTCAGACATTCTGGGGATATTTGTTTCATTGACTGTACCTGAATGGCAGAACTAGATGTAGTGTATGTTGTGAAATTATATCAGAGAGTGACAACCAAATTATGGTGAGATTACATGTGCTAGTTTCAGAGTGCACAAAATATGATTTTGTCAAGCGTGGTCTTTCAGAGAGAGAGAGAGACGTTGCCACTACTCGTCAGAGCTTCTTATACTCCAAGCCTCTCTCACTGCTGTCTATGCCTTGGGACAGGTGATCATTGTAAACAGGAAATGTGTTAAGTTATACTTACTTATATAAATGAAGATTAAATAAAAACATTAACTTTGGTCCTTGGACATAACTGAACACTACAGTAGTGTGAGTTGAAGTAGTTTACTGTGATGTGGGACCCTGTGTGAGGGCTGGCTGATCCACACTCCAACTCTTACCTTAATGTTAAGGACTACATTCAATCAAAGCTGCATTGCAGAATTTCAGCAGTAGCTCTCTGGAATGACCACTTTATGTCCAGCACATATTAAAAATATATCTTATAATTCTAGGAAGCTTTCGGAGGTAATGAAAGAGTTGGGAACAGAAAATCTAACAATCATTTATAACAAAATCCATTATTTTCTAACTCCGTTTTGCATCCAGGTAATCACGGTGTGAGACTGTCATATTCCAGGGATTACCAGAGCCAAGACATGAACAGGGGACATGAGTGGGAGTTTCAGGAGTAGCCAAGGAAAAGCAAAGTTCAGTTGTGCAAAATATAGCTAATGTAGAGCAGATATGCAATGAATTTCTCAATATCTTTCTGTTAATGCCAGAGTAAAACAGCTGACAGCAAATGAGTCTGCACATGAAATCACTTCAAAAGACAGGATTACTAAGCAATTAGTGTCTACATTCAGGCTCAATTATAATTATAGCTTTTCACAAGTTCTTAAACTATACCCCAGGCTTGGTCAGACAGAAGCTATGGATCTGTCTCAGTTTGTGGTATTCGTTGACGTGATGCCACCACACACAGCTTTAAGGCCTCTACACAGTTTACGTGCGTAGATCACGTGCATGTTCATAGTTGGAGTCATGAGGGGCCCAGACACTCACTCTAGCTAGCGACGACATTTAACGTCTGGATCCCATGTATTTGCCCGTTTACAAATACTAGCTATCTACATGTCTGGTGTTATGCTTGTAACTCTACTTTGAGGATTAAAAATATAATTTGTTTAAAATATATATCTTAACACTCCAGATACAAATTTACTTTCAGGATTTAACTAGCTACAAAAGCAAACATGTATTCCTCCAAATTAGAAGCGATTGTTTTTATTTCTCACGAGGGAGAAAATGGCATGTTGGTCCACTGATCACTACAAGAGGAGACAATTGAGAATATATGTCTCTAGTCTGACCTATGCAAAGCATTGACAAGTGAAGGCATGTTCAGTACTTCTGGATGTTTTTGGCAATTACAGGCACACAGCAAAAGCATTGATGCTAGTTAGAAGCTAGGAAAGAACCGTTTTTGCCATCGCCAGCGAAGCTTGGCAGGCTACCTGGCATGTCTCAAAGGCAGATTTAGTTGCTTATCCCTCAGTAGCAAAATGGGCCAAAATCGGCTGAGAGTTTTGGGATCGTTGGACTTATCAGTTGTGTAGGAGCAGTCGACGGGAAACATATTCAGATCCGAGCTCCAGCAAACTCTGGTAACGAGTACTACAACTACAAGGGATGTTTCACAAAAGTCCGGATGACAGGCCGCAATGCAAAGTACCACTTCACCATGGTCGATGTGGGTGTATTTGGTCGGGAGGGAGATACAGGCCCCTGCCGACACAAAGGCCAGAGTCCTTGCCGATGACCCAAACACTGAGCCCATATTCCCGCTGAAGGGCAACATGATGCGACCTTATCCAGGTAAAATTCTGTAAATCTATATGACTTGTAATATTACCATGTGAAAATCATACCAATGTGAATAGAAGTAATGACATGCCTCACATAAAAGTGCTCTGGCATCCCAGTAGCAGGATGGGGCCTATGTCCCAAGTATAAACTACAGTTGTTACAGGACACATCTGATAGCCTTCATGATCCTGTTCAACACTAATGACATGCTTCTTCATGATCCTGTTCAGCACTAATGACATGCTTCTTTATGCAAAGGTTGTTCAGGCCTTGATGATGCCAAGAAGATCTACAACTACAGTCACCCAAGAGGCAGAAGAATTAGTCCTGAAGCATGAGACAGACCGCTGGCCCATACGCCACACCTGGGTCAGAACAATCAGCAACTGGACCATGAAAAACTGGCATCAGTACCAAATGAGAGCAGACGTCACAGATTACTATAAAACAGCAGACACACTGAGTGGACAAAACAGTAAGAACATCTGCTCTTTCCATGACACAGACTGACCAGGTGAAATCTATGATCCCTTATTGATGCCACATGTTAAATCCACTTCAATCAGTGTAGATGAAGGGGAGGATACAGGTTAAAAAATATATTTTTAAGCCTTGAGAAATGGATTGTGTATGTGTCATTCAGAGGTTGAATGGGCTAGACAAAATATTGAAGTGCCTTTGAACGGGGTATGGTAGTAGTTGCCAGGCATACTGGTTTGATCATGTCAAGAACTGCAACACTGCTGGGTTTTTCCACTCTGAACAGTTTCCCGTATGTATCAAGAATGGTCCACCACATCCAGTCAACTTGACAAGTGTGGGAAGCATTGAGCAAGGCCCTTAACTCTAATTGTTCCTGTGAAGTAACTCTGGATAAAAGCGTCTGCTAAATGACTAAAATATCAATCTCGACTTTTCTATTCAGTTCTGATAGCTGTGGGCCAAGTCAGGCTCCCTCTGGATCTAGAAAAGGATCCCAAATGTACTGTTGAAATTATTTGAAAATCTGTGACATGCTTAGCAGTGTTCTACAAAAACACAGAAAATCCTCAGCAGAGAAAGAAAATGCCCAGTGTTGACAGATCAACACAGGCTGTGAGAAACTTCCCTCCCTTAAATCATCACTAAATATAAATCATTGATTTAACCCAAGTGACAGGACTCAGATTCTTCAGATGGGAGGTAGTGACTTAAGTGGAGAATCTCAGACCTTTCAAATAAGACAACAAAGCTGTCCAACCACAACCCTACAAGTTTGATCCAGCAACAAACTCAACCCCACAAGTATTCAAATCAGTTCTGATTTATCACATGAATAACATCTGCTAAAAATGTGTATCGCAGGTGTACTGAAATGCTTGTGTATTTGACCCAGCAACAAGCTCAACCCAGAAAATGTTTAAAATTCCAGACAAGCTTTGTTGGACAGATAAAAGGCAAGCCAGAGCTGTTGAGAGAGAAGGAGACAGAAAGGGAGCTGGGGAAAAGGAGTAGAAATACCAATGGAGCGCAGCTCCACTTACATGTGAAGCTGCATGACTCCCAGACCAGCCCTATCCAGTCAGCACTGATAGGTTCGACAGTACATACTCTACCATGTGTACTGCATGCATGACTAACACTGGGGAGGGCCTCCCTCCTGATGACAGGAAACATTTTAAAATAAGTATTTAAAATATTCTCAAATTAAGGTCAGGCAGAAAATACCACCACTTAGGATCTTGTGCGAGATTGTAGTTCCAAAGGAAATAAAACTGATTAGTTCCTGTTTTGCATTGATATCGTTATCACAGCTTGCCAGTCTGTCCTTCTGTGCATCAATTAACCCAAGAGGGTCAGGAGGACAAAGCACATGTGGATTCAGAGTCCAGATCACACCGTCTTTCACATCCAGACCATTACCTCTGACTCACATACAGCTTCAGTGGTCTCTAAAAACAACACTAATGTCTATTGAGAGCACGTCTGCCAGTTACATACAGTACAAAAACATCTGGAGTGGGTGTTTTTGTTTTCAGGAAACCGGTATGACCATATATGGAAGTAACGCAAGGCAAAGAACATTTAGTACCAGTCACATCTATTAGCAAAGAGCAGACAGGGGTATTCTCTCAGGATGCTTTTCAACCGGGTAAACAAAGTTGGCTGGCATAACACCACAGCAAGCTGTCAGCATACACCATTATGGAACATCTTGCATTTGACCACGGTCCACACTATTCTAGAAAAATGTTACATTAAGGTTAACTTTCACTCTAGGATGTATGATCAGAGTAGCAATGATCACAATTCCATGTACAATCAAATCAAATCCACACAAACAAAGAGAAGTCCAAACATTTACTAAATCTTCAAGCATAAGCAACATTTGTCAAGAAAGGTTCAAAACGAACATCTCATTGTTGACCTTCAGATCTGAGCCAAACAACCTACACAGTTTCATTATCCAGTTGACAAGATCAGGGCTTCATAGATACAGAACAGACGGTGTGTACATCACAAGGGTTTCCCATCTCACAACCCAGCCGTCTAGTGCCTTGCTGCCTAGCCACCCCCAGGTTTTCACTGAGAACTTTACATTTGCTAAGCTAATTGAGGCAGGGGAGGAATGAGAGTAGCAGTCAGTACTGAAGTATGTGACCATTTTCCATCCTCTCAAGAAATCCTATTTGTCAGGCTAGTTTTTCATTACTTTTCTCATTCAGGATTGCCATACATATTTCTAGAGCCTTGATCTCAGACTTAAGTACATCCAACTCTAGATGTTTCTATACTGTTGAAGTTATTCCCAACCGTGCCTTAGTATTTGATGTGGGACATCTGTATGAAGCACTTTCAATTACACAATGTTGGTGATGATATGACAAGTCATTTCAGTTCCATCTAAACAGCAGATGTTTCTTCACTGTTGACTTTAATACCAATCAAGTCAGATGTCATGTGACAGTGGTATAGTACATGAAGTACTTTCAGTGACAAATCAGTGATGACGTGTTACATCTGTTTAATATTGAGATAAAACTAGAGCAATAGTTTCTCTGTTTCCGCATTAACAAAAAGATGGATAGTGATGGAGGGAAGAGTCCTGTCCAATATGTGATGAATTAGAGAAAATGGCTGCCTCTCAGAGCTGGTGTTTATGTTTTCTGCTGAAAAAATGGAAGGGGGATGAGCGATGGTGGTGTCTGAAATCCTGAATGGACCAAATACAGTCAAATGCTCCAAATGAGGAATCTGACCTAATGTTAGAGGGGAGCGTGAGGCATGCAGCCTTCACCACAGTTAAACACACATCAGCCTAAAATAACTTCATTCACCCACCTTCACTTTAGTAGAATGCCCATAGGTTGATACCATCACAACTATAGAACCCTGCACCCCCATTCACTTTAAATCAGAGATGAGGGCCCTTGCCTTTATTTTTTGTTTCTAAAATAATCCAGGTTGGAAGGCTGGGCCAATTAACACATATGCTCCTTGCAGCCAATTGCAAAACTGCTGTTTAATAGCAATGGCCATGTTAGTTAGGGAACGGCATCACCGTGCCAATGATAGAGCCATGTCTACTGTAGTGGCAGACGGAGAGGAAAAGTATACAAACCTATAAAAGGTGTCATTAACTCCACTGATGGACAATTCAGTAGTTGTTTAACGTGTCTTTCAATAGGAGGTTATTAGACACGTTAAAAGGCAACACTGAGATGCCCTGTGTTCTCAGCCTGGTTAAATGGAAACATTGAATCTGTTTTGACCAAGGAACAGAGACGACTGTAGTTCCACACCGCCTCTTGAAAATCATATTTGACCACTGTGGAATCAAACGGTAAATACACTATTTGGTTTTACACAAATATTAAATCAGACACGTGTCTTTCTGGCAACTGTAAAAAGGTATCTTGATAATTTGGGCCACAATGTGAGAATACTTCAGTCATATGGGAAGTGCACAAGGGGAAGAAGGACACAAATAAGGGAATGGTTATATACTTCTTTACTTGTAAAAGTAGCAAGATATAAATTACTCGCTGAGGTTATGAAGACCTCGAGTGAGACAAGCATGCAAAATAGCGTACATCGAAACCAAAGCCCGTTAAAAAAAAAACATTTCATCAGCTCCTTACCGCGCGAGGTATAACAAAACACATTTTATGACTTTCTTTGTCCTGACAACTTTACTCACCGTTTCACTCATAAAACAGGTCGCCACCGCGAGAGTCAATAGTATCCAAGTGTTCGTCATTATTCCTTTGGAAAGAACAAACCGTGGCGAAAAATAGATCTATTGGCTCGCGCTCATACAAAACATATGTAATTATCTTCACAGTTGTAGACACCACTCTCTCTCCCAGATTATACTCTCCCAATCGAATTATTCCAAAACGAGCAAAACTAGATCCTCCCCACTCGATGTTTCTCTCCGAATAAAATAGTTTATTTCCCGTTTTCCTAGTACTTTTCTACTGAAAGGGAAAAGCGGAAGCACGCGCTATTACTTGTACGGATGCGCCAGCTTGGAACGCAAGATTCATTGCGGAAACAAGGTAGTTAGGAAAGAGTCTTCTATAATTGGTTGATAGATACTTGGAACATAAAGAAGCGTCATTCACTTGAGTGTGCAGTGATAATTTAAATGGACATTTTGACATAGCCACAAGTGAATGAGTTATGATAGGCTAGTAGAGTATGCCGACACAGGTTATGAACCATCCGGATATCATAGCCCCATCTCACTTCTGACACCAAGGCAGGATTCCGGGGTAGCATAACACCTCACAATACATTGAAAGGTCTAAACCAGGACTCTCCAACACTGTTCCTGGAGAGCTATCGTCCTGTAGGTTTTCGCTCCAACCCTAATCTAGCTCAACTGATTCTAATAACGAGCTGGTTGGTAAAATAATTCATTAATTAATTCATCAATCAATCAAGTACATTGGAGGAGCGAAAACCCGCAGATACTCGGCCCTTCATGGAATGAGTTAGACAAGTGGTTTAGATGTGCTGTTGTCTATAGACTTGGATATTGACTTTACTTAAATAAAACATCAATATATGAATACAAATGTAATAATGTGACGGGATCATAGAACAAAATAAAGCTTATAATGTAAATAATACTTTGATTATCCCTTGCTCACAGTGTGGCAAATTTGATCTAATATTTGGTCTGATTAGTTCAGTTTTGCTTCCCCCTGTTGGGGAAAGTTGATTAGTACATACACTCAAGTTTGTGCCTGAATGACAATGTTATTATCAAAGTCCTTGCAATTGAGATTTTATTAAATAATACAAAACAGCTCAAAGGCATGTTTTATGATGCATCACAAATGTTCATGTTGTTTGAAGACACAGAATAACATGACTGCTGTCCTAACATTATCTGTTTAGACCAAGGTTTCCCAAACTGGGTCCTGAGGTCCCCATTGGGTACACATCTTGTTTTTGCCCTAGCACTACATAGCTGATTAGACTGGCAAATGAAGGTCCAATTGTGTACTATGGAAGGTAAATTGTATAATGTATGCAAAGCTATAATGATGAGTAGTAAATCATAGAATGAAGGAATCTGCATGAATTGGATTAATCTCAAAATGCATTGGAGAGGGTCTGGGGGGGATCTTGGACATTATCTTCCAATATGGTTGAAGGAGAAGGTCTGGGGGGGGATCTTGGACATTATCTTCCAATATGGTTGAAGGAGAAGGTCTGGGGGGGATCTTGGACATTATCTTCCAATATGGTTGAAGGAGAAGGTCTGGGGGGATCTTGGACATTATCTTCCAATATGGTTGAAGGAGAAGGTCTGGGGGGGAACTTGGACATTATCTTTCAATATGGTTGAAGGAGAAGGTCTGGGGGGGATCTTGGACATTATCTTCCAATATGGTTGAAGGAGAAGGTCTGGGGGGGATCTTGGACATTATCTTTCAATATGGTTGAAGGAGAAGGTCTGGGGGGGATCTTGGACATTATCTTCCAATATGGTTGAAGGAGAAGGTCTGGGGGGGGGATCTTGGACATTATCTTTCAATATGGTTGAAGGAGAGGGTCTGGGGGGGATCTTGGACATTATCTTTCAATATGGTTGAAGGAGAGGGTCTGGGGGGGATCTTGGACATTATCTTTCAATATGGTTGAAGGACGAGGTCTGGGGGATCTTGGACATTATCTTTCAATATGGTTGAAGGACGAGGTCTGGGGGGATCTTGGACATTATCTTTCAATATGGTTGAAGGACGAGGTCTGGGGGGATCTTGGACATTATCTTTCAATATGGTTGAAGGAGAAGGTCTGGGAGGGGGAACTTGGACATTATCTTTCAATATGGTTGAAGGAGAAGGTCTGGGAGGGGGAACTTGGACATTATCTTTCAATATGGTTGAAGGAGAAGGTCTGGGAGGGGGAACTTGGACATTATCTTTCAATATGGTTGAAGGAGAAGGTCTGGGAGGGGGAACTTGGACTTTCTCCTTCAATATGGTTGAAGGAGAAGGTCTGGGAGGGGGAACTTGGACATTATCTTTCAATATGGTTGAAGGAGAAGGTCTGGGAGGGGGAACTTGGACATTATCTTTCAATATGGTTGAAGGACAAGGTCTGGAAGGGGGAACTTGGACATTATCTTTCAATATGGTTGAAGGAGAAGGTCTGGGAGGGGGAACTTGGACTTTCTCCTTCAATATGGTTGAGAAGGAAGCGAGGCTAGGAGAGAGGATGTGTGGAATTGCATAATGACAATTTAAGATACAGCCAAGCTAATACTTTCAGTAGGTAATCTGAGATATTTTCTTGATTCTTCTGAGGGCTGATGTTGTTGAGTCAAAGTAGTCATCCCCACCGGTTCATTGTCAATTATGTGGACATTACTATGTTAAGTGCTGTAGTTGATAAGTATACCGCGTTATGATAAGGCAAACATTTCACGATTTATACAAATCTACATAACACATTATCAACATTCATAAAACCACTAGCGGGTTGACTCATAACTGGCAGTCCCGCGGTTATATCTGCGGGGCGGACGGGTTTAGGGTCATTACATTATTGTGATATTTTTATAGGCTATATTGAGGTTCTGGTATTTTTTTTTACATTTCTTCACGCCTAGAAAAAAAAACTCCACGATTCCGTCATAACTGTCATTTTATAGATAAAAAGAGAGATTTACAGGGGGCAGTTTGGGAAAAAAAACTATCCTGTCCTAATTGTTTTGTGGAATAACGGACATTCTGGGATAATACATTCTTAACCAACGTTCTCTAGTAATACTAGTCCCGTGCGAATACGGCTATATCCTTAATAATAGCCTAACTCATGCAGAAGTAAGCATTTCTTGCTGTAAAATTATATACCAAATGTAGGTAAAATGTGGATTTGGGTACAGGAGTGGAGAAAAATTTATTTCGTTCTGCATTTTGAGAGAATGCCATGCTCCGTTACTGTAGATAACATCTGGGTGCTGTCTTCATAATAAAATCTGATAGTATTTCAATTTAAACCACATAAAATATGCTTCGAAGCCGAACTGAAATCTTATCAGAAACATGTTGGGTCGTTTTCACAGTTTACTTTTGGCTTTACAACCGGTCAAACTAATATCATTTGGACATTTTGCACAGAAAAACTTTCCCGTTTTTTTGTTGTTGCTTTATTGTATTTTCTCCCCAGTCCCTAAACTGCCATGCTCAGTTACCGAGGTCAACTATATTGAAGCATTCATTCTATCGATCTATTACATTCTATTGAGCAAGGGTTTATTTAGTCTTCTAAAGCAACATATAATGACAGAAGCCAACCAAAATGTCGGAAATTATAAGCATAAATACCGAAATCAGGCAAAAACAAATCCTGCACCCCCTGTCAAAATATCGCTCTGCTGTCTCCGACTGTAGCCTAGCGCATTCTCTATATATGCGGGTTGGGTGTGGACCCCAGATTCTCACTTTATAACATATAATCCGGCGGTTGCAGATGAGTTATTTGCAATTGCTTGCGGGTGAACAAACAGCTGACCCGCGCACCACTAGTGTAGACACAAAAGGCCTACCAATACCCCACATGTAATACTTTATTTTATGAATTATTAAATATTTCACATATGGACATATTGGCTATTTTACCCTCCATTCGACTGTTAATGATGAAGGGGTATGATATCACATTAGAGAGATGTTCCTTATTTATATGTGTTGCTGCAATGCTATGTTGTTGTCTTAGGTCTCTCTTGTAAGTGAATTGTTTTGTCCTATATTTTTATTTAATTTGTAATGACAAACAGCATGGCAGTGACCATTTTGTGAATGATACAACTAATAAATACATACTACATTACTGTATGTGAATGGCACAATAGTTATGTTGGACCTGAGGATGAAAACTTGAGTTACACTACATGACCAAAAGTAAAGCTCTTCAAACATCTCATTCCAAAATCATGGATATTAATATGGAGTTGGTCCCTCCTTTTCTTCTATAACAACCTCCACTCTTATGAGAAGGCTTTCTACTAAACTGAAGAAAAAAAACATCCCGGTCAGGACCCCGTCTTTCAAAGATAATTCGTAAAAATATATGCCATTTAGCAGACGCTTTTATCCAAAGCGACTTACAGTCATGTGTGCATACATTCTACGTATGGGTGGTCCCGGGAATCGAACCCACTACCCTGGCGTTACAATCCAAATAACGTCACAGATCTTCATTGTAAAGGGTTTAAACACTGTTTCCCATGCTTGATCAATGAACAATTAAGGAACATGCACCTGTGGAATGGTCGTTAAGACACTAACAGTTTACAGACGGTAGGCAATTAAGGTCACAGTTAAGAAAATTTAGGACACTAAAGAAGCCTTTCTACTGACTCTGAAAAACACCAAAAGAAAGATGCTCAGGGTCCCTGCTCATGCTGCAAGGAGGCATGAGGACTGCAGATGTGGCCAGGGCAATAAATTGCAATGTCTGTACTGAGACGCCTAAGACAGAGCTACAGGGAGACAGGACGGACAGCTGATCGTCCTTGCAGTGGCAGACCACGTGTAACAACACCTGCACATTATCGGTACATCCGAACATCACACCTGCGGGACAGGTACAGGATGGCAACAACAACTGCCCGAGTTACACCAGGAACGCAAAATTCCTCCATCAGTGCCCAGTCTGTCCGCAATAGGCTGAACTGATGGCTTGTAAGGGAGGTCTTCACCAGACATCACCGGCAACGTCGCCTATGGGCACAAACCCACCGTCGCTGGACCAGACAGGACTGTGAAAAAGTGCTCTTCACTGACGAGTCGCTGTTTTGTCTCACCAGGGATGATGGTCAGATTTGCATTCATCATCAAAGGAATGAGCGTTACACAGAGGCCTGTACTCTGGAGCTGGATCGATTTGGAGGTGGAGGGTTCGTCGTGGTCTGGGGCGGTGTATCACAGCATCATCGGACTGAGCTTGTTGTCATTGCAGGCAATCTCAACGCTGTGCGTCACAGGGAAGACATCCTCCTCCCTCATGTGGTACCCTTCCTGCGGGCTCATCCTGACATGACCCTCTAGCATGACAATGCCACCAGCCATACTGATCATTCTGTGCGTGATTTCCTGCGAGACAGGACTGTCAGTGTTCTAGAGCCCGGATCTCAATCCCATTGAGCACATCTGGGACCTGTTGGATCGGAGGGTGAGGGCTAGGGCCATTCCCCCCAGAAATGCCCAGGAACTTGTAGGTGCCTTGGTGAAAGAGAGGGGTAACATCTCACAGCAAGAACTGGCAAATCTGGTGCAGTCCATGAGGGGATGCCCTGCAGTACTTAATGCAGCTGGTGGCCACACCAGATATTGACTTACTTTTGATTTTGACCCCCCACTTTATTCAGGGACACATTCCATTTGTTAGTCACATGTCTGTGGAACATGGAATTTGATGTTTATACAAATATTTACACATTAAGTTTGCTGAAAAGAAACTGCTGAGTTTAGATGTTAGAACATTGCTGCGGGGACGTGCTTCCATTAGTGAGGCCGGGCACTGATGTTGGGCAATTAATCCTGGCTTGCAGTCGGCGTTCCAATTAATTCCAAAGATGTTCGATGGGAGTTGAGGTCAGGGCTCTGTGCAGGCCAGTCAAGTTCTTCCACACCGATCTCGGCAAACCATTTATATATGGACCTCGCTTTGTGAATAGCTGCATTGTCATGCTGAAACAGGAAAGGTCCTTGGGTTTTAGTTCTTTCAAAGTTTGAGACTGCTCAGTACTCAATGTCTTTATTTATTAGCTGTATAGTCAGTCAAAACTATTTGAACAGTGGTTTTGGTGAACAGTGGGACCATGTTTTTGGACGGTAAGAATTGGTGCAGTATCCTTGAATACAGATAGAGGTATACAGTGTTCTTCATTATAACAATATATCCAGGATGTTAATAAATACATTAACACTGCTTACAACAGTCTTAAACCAATTTAAAAAAACTGATATTGAGATTTTGAAGAGAAAAAAAACATTCCTCTGCAATAAACGAGTGGAAAATCTCACTGTATTATGATAAACAGTCAAACAGTTCAGATTCCTCAGCAGAGAGGTGGTGCAACAAGGAACTATCCTCTTAGTCCACTCTTCACCTCTCCTCCTTTTGAGTTGATTTGATTTCTCTTCCAAACTGTTGGGATCTAGGGAGGACAAAGAGGGTTTTTATAACAACACAAGTCATGGAAATGATCTCAAGACGAAACCCTGAGCTTAAGCATGGTCAAGATGTCAGACAGGGGCTGGTATTGACCATTAGTGAGTTATACACGTTACATATTAGATGATACACATTTCTATCCAAATAAATAATAATTAACTATTAAATGACCTGTGGGGGGACGGTAGGCTCAAGGTGTCGACCCAGGAACGAGAGCAGTCTCCTCCAGATTAGTCCACTACCCAGGAACATGAAGCCTGTCACCAGCCAGAACACCTTGGGGTCCTGGGGGAAAAAACACGACACCATAGATAAAACTCTGTTCGATCTATAGCGTTATATCTCTATGGACCACACACTGAGCCAGTCATCCTTCACCTCAGGTTCATCTGCCATTTAGCAATATTACATTGCTGCAGCTGGCTAGTTTACAATGAGCATGTGTTGCCAGGTTAACAAACTCATTGTTAAAGTGTCTCACGTGTCATTTATAAGATTAAAGCTTTATCATCAACACATATCATTAACCTCCTCAAACGTGGATTCCAAGTTCATCCCGAAGGCGACGCCCATCAGGCCAAATAGGGAGAGTGAGAAGGTCCCCATGGTTAGCTGCAGGTTCAGACGCATCATCACGTTCCGGTGACTGGGTGGGCCATGGCCCATGGGGACAGACGGAAATGGGATGGTGACAAACTAGGCCTGACTAACAGAGAGCTGGTTAAGCCAATTAACAACAGGAGAAAAGGAAAATGCCATGTTCAGCAGTTGGAAAAACAGGCTAGTTCCCCTGATAGCATTAAATGCAGCTTAGAACAGAAAACAACATCAGGACAAATGAAGTCTACCAAAAGCCAGTTAAATCAGCAATACACTTAAACTGATTTATTTTTGTCTAGCTAGATCATTCTGCCAGCATATTTTGTATGGACGCAGCATGACTATTACACTATACCAGAGATGCATAACTGGCGGCCCCCCTTAAATATTACTAACAACAGGTTAAACACATTTTGGCCAAGGGATCTGTGAAATAAGTTTAGTGTGTAATACAATCAAATATAATATTATTCATCTACAATGTATGTTTTTAACCCTGGGCAACATGGGCCTGGGAGGCTCACAGGGATATTGATATACACAGTACTCCACCAACTATACATTTGGAACTCATTGAAGCTTTAAAACTACAAAGTTTTGTCTCTTAAAGCTGCAACAACAAAATAATCTCCGCCACGTGACAAAATGTGCAGAATTACAGGATATTAGCTTGAAAACTGCAAAATGTTCCCTCTGATGTCAAGAGACGGGCCTTTAAAAATGTTCCTTCCCAGGGCCCCAGACTTGGTTTGTCTGGCCATGCACTGCTGAAGTCATAGAAAAACTTTTTGTATGCTATTTGTTTTTATCTCATTCGAGTTGTGTTCTGATGAGGGGGTCCCTGATGAATTTTCAATCACAAAAGGGGTCCCCGGGCCCAAAAGGTTGGAGAACCCCTGCCCTATTCCCTACATAGTGGACTACTTTTGAGGCCTATGGGCCCTGGTCAAACGTACTGCACTATATTAGGAAACAAGGACGCAGACAGGGTTTAGTTGTCTGTACCTGTCCAGGTTGATGAAGATAACACTCTCGGAGTCGTCTATCAGGCCCTTGAGCTCCCTGGTCGTGTTGCCCAGCTCCTCAGCCTGCATGAAGTAGTTCTCCAGGAGAAGCTCCATCTCCTCAGCATGATCAATGCCCAGACTGCTCTCCTCACTGCCTCCAGAGACACACACAACAACAAGAGAGTCCAATAAAGCCTTCATACAACAACCCTTAAGAAGAAGAAAAAAAACATTCATCCATACGAGAGAAATGTGTCTTCTGCTGTACCAACCCCTCAGACACACTCACAGACTAGGCTTAAAAGGCTGGACCACAGAGCAGCCACAGTGCCGTGCCCAATGAGCAGTTCAGGAGGTTTATATCAAGGATGACCCCTGACGTATTGACGCCAGCAACCCTCCCGTTGTCAGCTCACTCCCACCATAATGAAAACGTGTACAATGAACACAAATAATCTCATGAAGTACCATGTGCCTACAAAATCTGCATATTGAAATTTCACTTACAACACACGTGGATCCGTCCACTTGGTGACACAAAGCTCCTCGATCATCTCCTCTTCGTCTAGGATCTTCAGCAGACTGTCCTTGAAGACCTTGATGTCCGTCTCCAGCTCTGACAGGCTGGGCAGAAAACAGTTAGGATTGAAAAATTCTGGTAATTTTCCCCAAAATCCCGGTTGGAAGTCTCCCGAACCAGGATGGAGAAAGGGAATGAGATTAACCTCACAGAGCTAAACCAGCCACGCCTTCTAGTGCAGGATTTCTAGATCCATACAATAGCCCTGGCCCAACTATAACCATAGGTGTTAATCTGTTCTACACCTGCAATACATTTAAGTAATTTAGCTGATGCTCATATCCAGAGTGACTTACAGGAGCAATTAGGGTTAAGTGCCTCGCTCAAGGGCACATTGACAGATATTTCACAGTCGACTCGGATTCAAACCAGAAACCTTTCAGTTACTGGCCCAATGCCCATAATAGAGGATCTGCCTTGATAAGATGAACCAAACGTTACATGCAAAAGCAGCAACGCTCCTTATCATGATGTGACTGGCATTGTTTTTCCACTCACTTCTTGCTGTTCTGAAGAAGTATATGCAGTTTGCTGCGATCTGCAGAGAGTAGTTTAGGATCCACAAGAGACTCTAGAATGTCCAGGATGACAGGGTGAACCTCATTCAGTCGAGCCTGAAGGGTATTTACCTGTACACAAAACAAACAGACACATACACGCATAAACAAATACCAGGTGACACTTTATTTGGATAGTCCCAAGTAGATGGTTTGTAGATGTTCAATAACTGTCAACAACATATCAACTAACTATCCACTAACCCTTATCCTGAGGTACTGACCTGTTGCACCCTCTTCAACCACTGATCATTATTTGACCCTGCTGGTCATCTATGAACATTTGAACATCTTGAAGAACAATCTGCCCTTAATTGTCACGTACTCTTTTAATCTCCACCCGGCACAGCCAGAAGAGGACTGGCCACCCCTCAGAGGCTGGTTCCTCTCTAGGTTTCTTCCTAGGTTCCTGCCTTTCTAGGTAGTTTTTCCAAGCCATCGTGCTTCTACATCTGCATTGCTTGCTGTTTGTGGTTTTAGGCTGGGTTTCTATATAGCACTTTGTGACATCTGCTGATGTAAAAAGAGCTTAATTAATAAATGTAATTGATTGATCCGAACCCTGAACTCAACCCTTACCGTAGCAACAGTTGCTTGTAAGTCGCTCTGGATAAGAGCGTCTGCTAAATGACTTAAATGTAATGTAATGATCTACTCATGGTCATACTATGGGACTATCCAAATAAAGTGTGAACAATTGTTGTGATAAATGAATAGTAAATGAGTGATTGCGTAGCGTGTGTCTTACCCTGTGCTGCAGAATAGCTTCAAGGGCTCTGAACTCAAATGGCAGTGAATGAGTGGCCAGAGCTCCATGATCCCCATTCAACTGTGGAGCCAACTCCAGGACCAGCCATCTCTCCAATCCCAGACCTCGGAAATCCAACACCAACAGGCTATTGGGGGTCACGACTGCCTTCAAGGCCTGAAGACACAAGAACACTCGGTTCAGGTGCAAAACCGAGTCAAGTTCGGTCACCTGTCTTTTCTAGTGTGCGATTTTCTTTGTTTTTTTAATCATAGGATTCTCTAAAAGTTAGAGGATAATTTGAGGCTAGCGGTGACAAACGCAGCAGTTTAGCTAACAGTACCTTCAGCATAACACTGTAACACGAAACAAAACCAATATGTAGCTACCTCCATGCGGATTATGATGTTGTTGTTCCTAGCGGTGATGCTGGTGAGGTGTTGGAACCTGAGGTCTCTGGCCTGGAGACTCAGCTCATGATACAGCTCCATCTTCTTCTTCTCTGAGATAGGAATCAGACCAGGGGTCAGAAGTCACACTCAACTTATAGGAAGGGCAAATACCTTGTCAGTAACAAAGTACAATAAACTATTTCATTTCGATGCAGTCCTTGTGAGAACAGAAAACGAAACAAAAGCAAATAATGGGCAAGCTAATGGGGACAACAGATGTTCCAATACTTACCAAATGTGGTTACATTTCCATCTTTGTCAAATTTCATCTATGACAGAAGAGCACAGTTGTAGCTACTGCCAGTATATTGCTGTAGAACTTCTAGATACATTCCACACACTCCCTCAGGTGAACAATATAGGTAGTCACAAAGAACTGACACATTGGTTCTCTCTCTTCTTGCATTTTGCAGAAGCAACCTTTTTTATTTTTATAGAATGTTGGCATTGTCAATGTTGATAAACATTTAATCATGTCCGATATACTGCTGACAGACATAACATTTAGGAGAGACTGGAATAACAATTTCAAATTGGATATGATTGACACAACTAAAACTTGCCACTTACCACAACAAAAGCAGGAGCCACACTGGAGAGGGATGCCTCAGTTCCTCTATGGCGAATTAAATATGCTGCCAATTAAACAACATGAATAATCCATTAGCCAACAACAACATTTGTGTTGCAGCTAGGTCTTCCTTTTCGGGGGGTTATCAGCAGTTGGCATCCAATGTTATGGTGCATGAACTACTGTACTGGAGTGTGGGCCAGAGACGGGAGAAACTAAATCCTACCTGCCAGCCCCGTTGCTCTTCAAAAATATGAAATATTTCAGACTATATCTAATGACGTTCTACTGAATATACTCTAAACTAACTTCCTGTTTCCCCTTCTCCCTCATATTAGATCTCAGCCTCTCTCTTTCCCTCTGATACTGCCCACAGTGTAGCAATACATGCTCCACAGTCTCTGTTTCCTGGCAATAACCACACTTTCCTGTTGGATGCTTTGCTGTCACATTTAAGGACATATTCAACTGGTTGTGTCCCGCCCTTAATCTTGTAAAAATAGCCTCCTTTCTTCTTCTGTTCTTTCCTGGCGTCCTCCCCAACTTTCCTCTGTACTTGAAATAAATGCCTGCCCATAGTATCTCTACTCCACTGCTCCTGCCATCTCTGCACCTTCACTGTCCACATCAGGCTTTTTGCCACTGCATGGCTCATTGAAAAGACAACATCAACACTACTAAGTGCTGGTTTCACCAGTACATCAACTGCCTCGTTCCCCTCCACCCCTACATGGGCTGGGACCCAAGTCAATCTTATCTGTATACTAATCTGTCTATTCCTGCCATGGGTTTGTAGCACTTTGTAAAGCAGGTATTGTCTGCTACGTGAGCTAAAGGACTGGAGACTCATTCACACTGCACATGAATCAGAGCAAATAACTACTCTGTCTGGCTTGACTTCCTCCAGCCACTGGAAGGCCAACAGTATGGCCATCAGCTCCACAGCCAGATGATTTGTAATACGTTTCCTGACTTCCACCCCACATTCCTGCACTACAAATGCTGACCCAGTACATCCTGTCCTTGGATCTTTTGAACCACCTGTGTAAACGGCCACACAATCCTGATACACAGTATCCAGATGTCTCTTAAACAAATACATTTATGTAGTCTCCCCAACACCTCTAAATCAACTACTGGAGGCGGGAGTAGCCTTGTGCAGCTAGGTCTAGCCATAACAGTAAAAATGTTACATCGCCTACCAGACGGACATGATCGCAACAGTGTTGCTTTCCCCCACGTCAACGGCTGATGCTTGGAGAGTTGGCATTTTATAGGTGATCTGGAACAACTCACTGTTCTGCAGGTCAAACAGCCGGTGAGGACCCTGAATTTAATGTCCAGAGATCTCCGAAGACCACCAATGGTGAACAACTTGAAACAAGCTTCCATTGCTTTGTTCACCACCACTGCATTTTAGCAAAGTGTCCTTAGTTATTTAGCTACTTTGTTGGTCTAGCCAGCTGATCAGTTGCATTACTGGTTATTCCACTTGCATCCGGAACAGAATCACTAACGTCGGCTAGGTAGCTAGTAAACTTATCAGCTGGCTACGTAGCACTGGACAAAGACAGTGGTTTGTTCTGCAAAATCATACAACAGTTTCAGTCCAAAGTCGGGTAAAATTATGGATCAAATCCCCGA
Source organism: Oncorhynchus keta (assembly GCF_023373465.1). NCBI lineage: Eukaryota > Metazoa > Chordata > Actinopteri > Salmoniformes > Salmonidae > Oncorhynchus > Oncorhynchus keta. The sequence continues at coordinate 25,411 of NW_026288741.1, read as the reverse complement.
GCTGACAGAGCAAGACAGTTAATCCACTGTTTCCCGGGCGCCGAAGACGTAGATGTCGATTAGGGCAGCCCTCCAAACCTCTTTGATTCAGAGGGGTTAGGTTAAATTCAGAAGACACATTTCAGTTGAATGCATGCACTTGTAAAACTAACTAGGTATCCACTTTATTTAGCTAGTTAGCACGCAAACAAGGCGCTAGTTAGTAAGTTAGCTAACTGCTAACGTTAGCGAACAAATTTATATGCTGCTAGCAGGAGACAAGCTCGTGCTTCCCGAACGAACTTCTCAACCTGTCGCACAGTCGCAAAAACGTGCCATATGTGAGTAAAATAACAAATAACAATAGGCTTGCAGCTGGTATAGCTAAATCCAAGATACGTTATTCCTCCTAAACACAGGGACAGCTGGATCTGAGCAACTACAACCAGCAGACATCGGGGTGTTTTGGTGTTACAGTAACACGTGCTCGTGTATGACCCTGAACTCGAAAGGATGAATCCATTTCAACCAATGAATTTGTTTAACGAAAGAAAACCTTACTTGACATTTCCGTAAATGTTCGGGAAGAAACAAAACACCCTACACGTTTTCCAATTTCCACGAAATGTAATTTCCCTATGCTGAAAATATACATCACATTGAGGGCTGTGTTTTCACATTGTGGGCACCCATTCGTCACCCAGTATTTGACGTGACGTAGGGCCGAGGAGACTCAGCGTCACCACCACGGAATAGGCGTCTCCGTGCTGCCTGGATACAGTTCTGGGTTAGAAGATGCCGAGCGGCATGATGCGCCTGATTTGATAATTGTATATTTTCTGATATCATTGACGCACTTTTGTGGTCCTATACTCATAGCTTTAGCTGTCAATGTCCACCATTCGTTTTGGTCGTTTTTTATTTTTACATTTCATACCAGTATGTTCCCTTCGTGCTATTCAAAGCCGACGAGTTCAAAGGACCTATTCAAAAGGACTTATCTGACAAAGATATTACTAGGAGTGTTCGTCGTGTATATGTCACACACCTGCTGGGTGATTTATGGTTTTGTGTACACCAAGCCTTGTGAGAGAGGTAAAGGAGACTGCATTTCTTCCTACCTTGCAGAAAGACCCCGTCTCCAGGTAAATAGTGGCCTTGATCTTACACATACTGCAGTGAAACCCTAGATGTAGGGTAGGTTTTTAGTGCAATTAATCATTTTTCTATTGTATTTGGTCAGAGAATTCATGCATCACAATTTAATTAGTGACCATGGTGCACAAGAAGTGTCTTTCAGAGCCCATAAAGATAAATTGAATTGAATCAATGCAAAGTCTCATTTATTTTAACAGCTCAGCATTTTCTCCAGTTTGAGGCCTGACCACAGTGAACTCAACCTCATCATCAAGATAGACGACTTTGACATACATTCTAAATTTGAAAGGTAGGCCGAAGTCCCATTTAAATCTGCAGTCATGTGGCGTAAAAATAGCATGTCACTTTTAGTCGAGTATAAAGATAAGGTTATGGGCTACATCCCGAATGGCACTGTATTCCATATGGTCCCTGGTCTAAAGTAGTGCACTATATAGACACTATGGTGTCATTTGGGACAGAAGCCTATATCTCTCACCTGTCACCATTGCTTTTCTTGATTTAAAGGGTGGTGAATGTATCCCTGCCGTTGGCAACACGTAACAACGGGACTCTGCACACATTGGTTTATGTACACAAGTCTGGAGTGTCTCCCTTGCAGGATAACCGGCAGGTCCATCATGTTGCCCAGCTCAGCACCTACATGATGTCCCAAAAAAATCTCAGCTCTGCTAAAGAGGTCCTCAAAGTAAGACAACAAAACGATTCCTCTATGTTTCAGTCTGGACTGGCAAAAGATCAGCTGTAACTGCTCTGTTTGGTTGACCCATTTGATCATCTCCTTCATGGCTTCTCCTGGTCTTGCATTTTCTCAGAAACATGCTGCCACTGCTCCTCGAGTAGTAGACAGACCCATCTCTCACTGGAGGTCCCGTCTAACCCTAAACATGATGTCAGAGGACTTCACCTTCAACAGAGGGACCTTGCCAAGTGATGTCCGGCGCTACATGAGAGTGTAGGTCTCATAAAATGTTTGTGTGAGTGTGTTTATTTGGGGAGTGGGTGTGCACTATAAGGCCTACAGTACACTTATATAGCACAGCATCACTCACATTATGCAGAGCTAGCTACAGAGATGGTGAGAAATATTGATGTTTTGTATTTCAGATATTTTGTCTCGTGTTTTAGATTTCAGGATGAGAACAGGATGGTATATCTCCCACTTTTACATATTGATGAACTCAGCGTCAGGGTAAAGGACATGATGGTGAGATGTTACTCTTCTTGTAAATGATATTACAGTTCTAAATACTACTTTGAAGAACTTTAAAACATGCCTCACAAAGAGGGCTTGGAGGATACTTGTTTTTACAACATGTGTTTGTAGGAGATTAACGGCTCCACAACCAAACTACCTCTTACAATATCCTACGAAGGCCTATCGCTGAGGCAATTCCGTCTCTGGATCCACATGCAGGATGTAATGTTTTCACTGAAACGTTTTGGTTAGTTTATTACTTTAGCCCTCCTTTTAAACTACTGAGATAACATACGTTTGTCAACTTCTTGTAAAATGACTTTTTTTGCTTTATTTATTACAGGGTTCACTGAGGTGAATATAGATGAATTCAAAGGTGTTCTTGTGGACAACAACTTGTACCTGTTAGCATTGACTACCTTGGTGACCGCATTCCATGTAAGTGATTTTTCTATGAGAGTTCATGAATTCTATCACAAAGATCATTTCAAATCATGTCCGCCATCTACAGTTTTCTTTGTCTAAATTTTCAGTTCATATTTGAATTCCTGGCCTTTAAAAATGACATAAGCTTTTGGAGGAAGAAGAAAAACATGGTGGGCATGTCTCGCAAAACAGGTGAGAGTGAGGGAGGAGTAAAATACATCTTTATTATAATGCATTTCATGTTCTTATTTCTGCATCCAAGTTTTCATGCCAATTTCCTAACTGAGTTAAGGAAGATGAGGTGTCAGGCTTAAAATACGTTCCAAATTGCACCCCATTCCCTCTATAGTGCACTACTTTTGACCATGGTAGTGCACTACATAGGGAATAGGGTACCATTTGGGACAGATATATGGTGCTTGTGTAGATTTGGGTATCAGTACTACAGATAGTTATCCAAGGCAGGCCTCTGGATAAACCCACCATCCGCCCACAAACACTACCTCCAGCAGCACACTAATCTACTGATCTACTCCCATCTACCTCAGAACTAACCCAGCTCTATCTGTTTCTCTATGCTGTTCTGTTCCAGTGCTGTGGAGATGCTTTAGCACCATAGTGATTCTCCTGAAAATGCTGGAGGAACGAAGCAGCTTGCTAGGTCTCATTCCTGTTGGAATAGGAACCACAATTGAGGTATGAATCAGCAGTTTGGAAAGGATTTAGAACATCAATAGAAATAATCAATGCTTTTTGCCAACCATAGCTGGGGATGGCAGAAGGTTCCGTGTTACCATAGCAGGTCTCATGAATTCCTTCTTCTCCCTCTACCTATAGGTATGGAAGGTCAAACGGGTGTCCAAAATACAGCTACAGTGGAGAACCTCTAGGTCTATCGTTCATGTAAGTATTACAAACAAATGTAGAAATAGTTTATTCACGCTGTGTGCATGGAGGGACAATGACTATATTTTGATTTAATTAAGAATCTGTTATTGAAATAAATGTATCTTTTAGTGTTTAAAAGCAAACAGTAGTATAAATTCAGGATAATTCCTTGAAACTGGTTGTCTTCAGGTTGGTAAATTTGATGAGTCAGAGAGAAAGACTATACAACATGACACACAGGTAAGGGCTGAATTAGTGGTGTGTTTGGTTCCTCTTGACACTAATACCATAAATCAAGCAGACAACTATTTTCTAATGCAGTTCTCAATTTTCTAGGCAATGAAATGCCTGTCTTATTTAGTGTACCCTCTGTCTATTAGTGGAGCCATCTTCTCTCTGGTATACCTGAGGTATAAAAAGTAAGAGACAAGTCTGGAGTTGAATTACATTTAAAATATAACTCAATAGGTTTGATGAGGACATTGATCATCAACGTTTCTAATATTCACATTTTATTTTGACAGCTACTATTCATGGTTAATCAACAGCCTTGTCAGTGGTAAGTTTACACATACTCTATCAACCCTCCTTGGGGGTTATATTTTGAATTTAATATCAAGTGATCACACAAATACAATATTTGATATAGATCTTTAACAGTAGCCTGGTCAAGCAGACTGAACGATGCACTCACTATTTGTTGTACTGTGAAGTGAAACAGAATGTGACCTACCGAGAGATCAGGCTGGTTCACAAGGCTACTTTTTCATGGACAATACGTTCTTTTTTATTAGCGACTACAGATGTAGGATCTGAATTTGATCACTTTTGTTGCATAGAATTTTCCTGCACTGCCTAAATGCAGATAAGCTTTGTGATTGACATAAATTCGCTGAATACCCACACTAACACACGGTTTATATGTGCAACGTTATTGCACGTTACATATAGCCTACATTTGGCCAGCTAATAGCTTAACCACCAATCAAGCAACATGGACTAAACATTCAAATCATGTTGCTGCAGCATTATTTTGCTTTGACAATAAAGGTCAAATTAAGATCCTATATCTTGTATTAGTGGGTAATATCAATAATTCCAACTGAAACTGGGCTTCCCCCTGCAGGGATTTATGCTTTTGGATTCCTCTCTATGGCTCCTCAGCTGTTCATTAACTTCAAGGTTTGTCTTACTTTGTCCTCATTTAGACCATAATGAGCCCTGAGTAAGATGTTCTGTTTTGACACAAATCTTCACTTCACTTTCTTTTCTTCTTCTTGTTCTTCTTCAGTTGAAGTCTGTGGGCCATTTGCAATGGAACGTATTGATGTATAAAGTGAGTAGTAACTGTTTTATAGTGTAATTCATTGTTGTTGTTGGAGCAATAAGCAGCTGCTTACCTAAAGTCCATCTAAAGTGTCATCAAGTTGTCTGTTCTTCTTCACATTGACACTGTGTATGCATCCCAAATGGCCCTCTATTCCATAGTGCATCCTATGGGCCCTGGTCAAAAGTAGTGCACTATGTAGGGAATAGGGTTTCATTGGGGGTGCATTCAGAGTGAGAATTAAGCACTCTTGTGCCTTCTCTTTAGGCAGTCAATACATTCGTCAACGATGCCTTTGCCTGTGTCTTCAGCACACACCCATCCCACCAGCTGGGCTGCTTCAGGGATGAGATTCTGTTTCTCCTCTACCTTTACCAGAGGAGGTGGGTGGGACACAGTTCAGCTATCGTCAGTGACCCTGAAATACTCTAGACTACGTCCCAAATGGCACCCTATTTCCACATGGCTCTGGTCCAAAGTAGTGCACTTTAGAGAATAGGGCACCATTTGGGATATAGCCCTATAGTCACTCGTTATTAGATTATTTAACTTTTCATCATTCTGAGCACTTCTGTGATCTATTGACCTGGATGAGCAGGGTTATGGTTTCTGACAGTTAACAAAACATGTGATCTCATTCATTTATCTATCTGCCCCCCACCCCCTGTAGGCTTTACTCTACAAACAAGACCAGATGCCGTGAGTATGGATCATGCCACCACAACCACAGGAAACTCAAAGCCCAATGATGACTGAGGTCATCACCAGAAAACATGGTTGAATGAAGGAAACAGACCCGTACATGGTGGGGTTGTAAACAGCATGGGAGGCTCTCTGAGGGTGCATCAGGGTTTATTATAAGCCTTTAGTAAAGTTCAGAACTAGTTTTGTAAGTAGAGAATACAGCTTATTTTCAGTCAACCCTGTGTTAACCACTGATATTTCCATGTGTTAGAAGTTTGACCAACCCGTATGTAGCCAACAGAAGCATGAACCGTTTTTTAGTGATACATATTGATTACTGCATTGTTAGGTTTGAGGCTAGCAATAAAGGCATTTCACTGTACTTGTGGACATGCCATTAACACTTGAAAAAGGAGGCTGCCCCTCGCCCTGCCTGTACTGCTCCATGTTACCAGATATAACCAGTATGTAGCCTACTGAAGCATAGAGCATCCCCTTGCCCTGCCTGTACTGCTCCATATAGTCCACAAGGAGGCAGTGTTGTCAGCCCCTTTCTGTACTGTTTTCTGCTTGTTCTTTCAGTCCTCTACTTCCTGTTTGAGAATAGTACATGTATAGATGGGTGCTAAAGGCGAGGAATGAGAAACATGTACAAAAGATGGAGTAATGTGAAGTACAGTGAACTCCTGATAAATCCAATGTCTTTGGACAGTCATATGTGAGAGCTAACCGGAACATGCACATAACCTGTATCTATCCAGGCTGTATTTGAAATGGGACGATTGAGCTACAATGCACTAATGAGGTTTTTTGCACTTTGCATACAATGCGCACTTATCAGGAATCAACTGTACTTTTAAATAATGAAGATACTGTAAGGTCTTTAAAAATTAAGTAGGAAGCGTAGCCTGATGTTTTTGAATCCCATCCAGGGTTTATGGAATGACTTTCCTCTTTGATTAAATTATTACAATTAAATGATTTACCTGTATCTCTGTTGCATTGTCATGACTAATGAAAAGCATTAGCTGGTGTACACACAAAGACAATTATTTAGTGTAGAGGTGCTGACCAACAGCGAATTAACTGTAAGCTATAAAAACAAACAGTTGCACAGTCCATACTAATACAGTCCCAGTAATCTACTCGGTAAAACATTAATGCCATGAATGCTTGAAACAGGTTTTGTAGACAAACAGTGCAATTAGTGCAACCAATGACAGTAGTGAGGGGTGTGTCATAATTATTAGGTTGATTAGAATGAATTGAGTGAAACTGTTAAAAGACAATAGTTTACAGCATATGGAATATATTAGGCTATTGTTATCATATGGAAACATAATTATATATTGTACATAATATTAGCATCAACACACATCAACTCCGGGGAGGGGCCAGCTGAGTGTAAGACTGTGTTATCTGCATATAAATAGATGAGAGAGCTTCCTACTGCCTGAGCTATGTTGTTGATGTAAATTGAGAAGAGTGGGGCCTAGGATCGAGCCTTGGGGTACTCCCTTGGTGACAGGCAGTGGCTGAGACAGCAGATTTTCTGCCTTTATACACTGCACTCTTTGAGAGGTAGTTAGCAAAGCAGCCCAAAGACCCCTGAGAGACACCAATACTCCTTAGCCGGCCCACAAGAATGGAATGGTCTACTGTATCAAAAGCTTTGGCCGACTCAATAAAAATAACAGCTCAATATTGCTTAGAATCAAGGGCAATGGTGACATCATTCAGGACCTTTACGGTTGCAGTGACACATCCATAACCTGAGCGGAAACCAGATTACATACCCGAGAGAATAATATAGACATCAAGAAAACCAGTCAATTGAGTTTTTCCAAAATGTTTGATAAACAGGACAAAATAGAAATAGGCCTATAACAGTTAGGATCAGTTTGATCTCCCCCTTTAAATGAAGGATGAACCGTAGCTGCCTTCCAAGCAATGGGAACCTACAAAGGAAAGACAGGTTAAAAGGTTGGAGATAGGCTTGGCGATGGTAGGGGTAGCAACCTTAAAGAAGAAAGGGTCTAAACCATCTGACCCAAGATGTTTTTCTGGGGTCAAGTTTAAGGAGCTCCTTTAGCCCCTTCGACTCAGTGACTGCCTGCAGGGATAAAATTTGTTTCGGGGCAGGGGAAAAAGAGGGAGAAGGATGGGTGGAGGATGAGGGTGGAGGATGAGGAAATGTTGGACGGGCAAGGAGGCATGGCTGAGTATAGGAATCCTGATTTAATAAAGTGGTGATTAAAGAGCTTAGCCATGTGCTTCTTGTCAGTAACAACCACATCATCAGCATTAAGGGACATGGGCAGTTGTGAGGAGGAGGGTTTATTCTCCAGGTATTTAACCGTTTTCCAGAACTTCTTGGGGTTAGAGAGAGAGAACTGCTCCTTAAAGTAACTAACTTTGGCCTTCTGGTAGCCTGAGTGCACTTATTTCTAATTTGACTGAACGATAGCCAGTCAGCCTGAGTATAGGTGTGCCGAGCCTTTCGCCAAATGCAGTTCTTGAGGTGGAGTAACTTTGCAAGACCACGGTCGAACCAGGTGTTGAACCTGTTTTTAATTCTCATTTTCTTTATGGGGGCGTGTTTGTTAACAACACCACTGAAGATATAAAAAAAGAAGGTCCAAGCGTCTTGGACAGAGGGGATCCAGCTGATTCTATACCATTGTTACATGTAATCTTTTTGTTCAAGCATCATCAACAGGGGGATCATATTGGGTGTACGCTGATAAGCTGGAGATAGAATAGAGTCATTTATAAGACTTCATAAAGAAGAGAGAAGAAGAGAGAAAAAAGAAGAGAAGAATTGTTCAGAAGAACGGACTGAGATCAGAATCAATATTCAGACCACTAGGGGTCAATGTTTTTAGATAGGATATCCAGTAGGCCTCCCTCTGTAGTAGTAGGATCTACATGTTACCTCTTCTCCTTGGTAGAGCAACATGCTCAATGCCTGTGTATTTGAGGAGATAGGATGGTTAGGTTCAATAAAGTGAGCTCCTACTGGATAGTCAGTGTTTTTTGCACCTGATTGAGCTGCGTTGTTCAGCTATGCTTTGTTTTGTCTTTTCGTTTGCCCTACGTACGTTTTCACACATTAACAGCTGATGAGATAGATTACTCACTTGGTCTTGCATGAGATGATGCCCCTAACAGGGGTCTTTTTCGACCTGTATATGGGTGTCTGAAAAATGATGTTTTTGTTGTGCTATTGCACTGTGCGCATGAGCCACATTTGTGGTTCTCATTTGGAATGGGTGTCAAGAATATCTGAGTGGGCTCAGGGGGCAGGTCTGATCTCACCAAGCTATCTCTAATATTGCGACCACGCTTAGACCACCAGTGGGGGCTCCTTGAAGAGGTGTGCAAATTTTTGGTCTGATTACAGAATATGCCAGTGCATTTTCAGGATTGCTTTCATTTTCTCCACACCCTTGGTGTACTTAGTGCAAAAGACTCTCCTTTGGTTCAGTTTTTTGCGATGCCTCTCTTGGTTTTTCAGATATTTTCATTATTGCAGCGTCAAGAGTTTTGTCTTTATAGCCTCTCATTTGGATTTTATCTGTAATATTCTTAAAATTGCTGTCAAAATCGGACTGGTGGCCACAGATTTGTTTAACTCTGCATAACTGGCTATATGGTAGACCATTCTGGGGGGGAAGGGGATGCATACTATCTGCATGTAGCAGGGTATTGCGGTCTGTGGGCTTTGTGTTTACCGTGCCCCATGGCTTCTTCAAAATGCTATTAGGTTACAGCTTCGTTCTAAAATTGATGAAATTGATATTTTTGCTCATCAATCTACACACAATACCACATAGTGACAAAGCAAAAATAGGTTTTTATAATTTTTTGCTGGAATAAAAAATATATATATATTACATTTACACAAGCATTCAGATCGTTTACTCAGTACTTTGTTGAAGCCCCTTTGGCAGCGATTACAGCCTCAAGTCTTCTTGGGTATGATGCTACAAGCTTGGCACACCTGTATTTGGGGAGTTTCTCCCATTCTTCTCTGCATATCCTCAAGCTCTGTCAGGTTGTCCGGGCTCTGGCTGGGCCACTCAAGGACATTCAGAGACTTGTCCCGAAGCCACCCCTGCGTTGTCTTGGCTGTGTGCTTAGAGTCTGAGGTCCTGAGCGCTCTGGAGTAGGATTTCATCAAGGATCTCGCTGTAATTTGCTCCATTAATCTTTGCCTCGATCCTGACTAGTCTCCCAGTCCCTGCTGCTGAAAAATATCCTCACAGCATGATGCTGCCACCACCATGCTTCACCAAAGGGATGGTGCCAGGTTTCCTCCAGACGTGAGTTCAATCTTGTATTCATCAGACCAGAGAATCTTGTTTCTCTTGGTCTGAAAGCCCTTTAGGTACCATTTGGCAAACTCCAAGCGGGCTGTCGTGTGCCTTTTCCTGAGGAGTGGCTTCCATCTGGCCACTCTACCATAAAGGCCTGATTGGTGGAGTGCTGCAGAGATGCTTGTCCTTCTGCAAGGTTATCCCATCTCCACAGAGGAACTCTCGAGCTCTGTCAGAGTGACCATTGGGTTCTTGGTCACCTGCCTGACCAAGGCCCTTTTCCCCTGATTGCTCAGTTTGGCTGGGTGGCCAGCTCTAGGAAGAGTCTTGGGGGTTCCAAACTTCTTCTATTTAAGAATTATGTTAGCCACTGTGTTCTTGGGGACCTTCAATGCTGCAGGAATGTTTTGGTACCCATCCCCAGATCTGTGCCTTGATACAATCCTGTCATAACTAAATATTAAATGATTTATCTGCATCTCTGTTGCATTGTTATGACTAAATATTAAATGATTTATCTGCATCTCTGTTACATTGTCATGACTAAATATTAAATGATTTATCTGCATCTCTGTTACATTGTCATGACTAAATATTAAATGATTTATCTGCATCTCTGTTACATTGTCATGACTAAATATTAAATGATTTATCTGCATCTCTGTTACATTGTCATGACTAAATATTAAATGATTTATCTGCATCTCTGTTGCATTGTCATGACTAAATATTAAATGATTTATCTGCATCTCATGACTAAATATTAAATTGCATTGTCATGACTAAATATTAAATGATTTATCTGCATCTCTGTTGCATTGTCATGACTAAATATTAAATGATTTATTGTCATGCATCTCTGTTGCATTGTCATGACTAAATATGAAATGATTTATCTGCATCTCTGTTGCATTGTCATGACTAAATATTAAAATGATTTATCTGCATCTCTGTTGCATTGTCATGACTAAATATGAAATGATTTATCTGCATCTCTGTTGCATTGTCATGACTAAATATTAAATGATTTATCTGTATCTCTGTTGCATTGTCATGACTAAATATTAAATTATTTATCTGCATCTCTGTTGCATTGTCATGACTAAATATTAAATGATTTATCTGCATCTCTGTTACATTGTCATGACTAAATATTAAATGATTTATCTGCATCTCTGTTACATTGTCATAACTAAATATTAAATGATTTATCTGCATCTCTGTTACATTGTCATGACTAAATATGAAATGATTTATCTGCATCTCTGTTGCATTGTCATGACTAAATATTAAATGATTTATCTGCATCTCTGTTGCATTGTTACATTGTCATGACTAAATATTAAATGATTTATCTGCATCTCTGTTACATTGTCATGACTAAATATTAAATGATTTATCTGCTGCATCTCTGTTGCATTGTCATGACTAAATATTAAATGATTTATCTGCATCTCTGTTGCATTGTCATGACTAAATATGAAATGATTTATCTGCATCTCTGTTGTCATTGTCATGACTAAATATTGATTTATCTGCATCTCTGATTTATCTTGTCATAACTAAATATTAAATGATTTATCTGCATCTCTGTTGCATTGTCATGACTAAATATTAAATGATTTATCTGCATCTCTGTTGCATTGTCATAACTAAATATTAAATGATTTATCTGCATCTCTGTTGCATTGTCATAACTAAATATTAAATGATTTATCTGCATCTCTGTTGCATTGTCATAACTAAATATTAAATGATTTATCTGCATCTCTGTTGCATTGTCATATAAATATTAAATGATTTATCTGCATCTCTGTTGCATTGTCATAACTAAATATTAAATGATTTATCTGCAACTAAATATTAAATGATTTATCTGCATCTCTGTTGCATTGTCATAACTAAATATTAAATGATTTATCTGCATCTCTGTTGCATTGTCATGACTAAATATTAAATGATTTATCTGCATCTCTGTTGCATTGTCATGACTAAATATTAAATGATTTATCTGCATCTCTGTTGCATTGTCATAACTAAATATTAAATGATTTATCTGCATCTCTGTTGCATTGTCATGCTAAATATTAAATGATTTATCTGCATCTCTGTTGCATTGTCATGACTAAATATTAAATGATTTATCTGCATCTCTGTTGCATTAAATATTAAATGATTTATCATCTCTGTTGCATTGTCTAAAATATTAAATGATTTATCTGCATCTCTGTTGCATTGTCATGACTAAATATTAAATGATTTATCTAAATATTAAATGATTTATCTGCATCTCTGTTGCATTGTCATGACTAAATATTAAATGATTTATCTGCATCTCTGTTGCATTGTCATGACTAAATATTAAATGATTTATCTGCATCTCTGTTGCATTGTCATGACTAAATATTAAATGATTTATCTGCATCTCTGTTGCATTGTCATGACTAAATATTAAATGATTTATCTGCATCTCTGTTGCATTGTCATGACTAAATATTAAATGATTTATCTGCATCTCTGTTGCATTGTCATGACTAAATATTAAATGATTTATCTGCATCTCTGTTGCATTGTCATGACTAAATATTAAATGATTTATCTGCATCTCTGTTGCATTGTCATGACTAAATATTAAATGATTTATCTGCATCTCTGTTGCATTGTCATGACTAAATATTAAATGATTTATCTGCATATTAAATGATTTATCTGCATCTCTGTTACATTGTCATGACTAAATATTAAATGATTTATCTGCATCTCTGTTACATTGTCATGACTAAATATTAAATGATTTATCTGCATCTCTGTTACATTGTCATGACTAAATATTAAATGATTTATCTGCATCTCTGTTGCATTGTCATGACTAAATATGAAATGATTTATCTGCATCTCTGTTGCATTGTCATGACTAAATAAAATGATTTATCTGCATCTCTGTTGCATTAAAATATTAAATGATTTATCATTTACATTTAAGTCATTTATTAAATGATTTATCTGCATCAAATTGGTGCATTCACCTTATGACATGAGTGGAACAGCCACTTTACAATAGTGCATTAAATGATTTATCTGGATTACTTTATCCTATCCTAGGTATTCCTTAAAGAGGTGGGGTTTCAGGTGTCTCCGGAAGGTGGTGATTGACTCCGCTGTCCTGGCGTATTGAGGGAGTTTGTTCCACCATTGGGGGCCAGAGCAGCGAACAGTTTTGACTGGGCTGATCTCTGTACTTCCTCAGTGGTAGGGAGGCGATTAGGCCAGAGGTGGATGAACGCAGTGCCCTTGTTTGGGTGTAGGGCCTGATCAGAGCCTGGAGGTATCTGAGGTGCCGTTCCCCTCACAGCTGTCAGGCAAATACCATGGTCTTGTCTGCATGCGTTAGCATTGTCAACTGGAAGCCAGTGGAGAGAGCGGAGGAGCGGGGTGACATGAGAGAACTAAATGGGAAGGTTGAACACCAGACGGGCTGCGGCATTCTGGATGAGTTGTAGGGATTTAATGGCACAGGCAGGGAGCCCAGCCAACAGCGAGTGCAGTAATCCAGACGGGAGATGACAAGTGCCTGGATTAGGACCTGCGCCGCTTCCTGTGTGAGGCAGGGTCGTACTCTGCGGATGTTGTAGAGCATGAACCTACAGGAACGGGCCACCGCCTTGATGTTAGTTGAGAGAGGAGGAGGAGGACACAATGGAGTTGTCAACCGTGATGGCGAGATCATGGAACGGGCAGTCCTTCCCCGGGAGGAAGAGGAGCTCCGTCTTGCCGAGGTTCAGCTTGAGGTGGTGATCCGTCATCCACACTGATATGTCTGCCAGACATGCAGAGATGTGATTCGCCACCTGGTCATCAGAAGGGGGAAAGGAAAGATTAATTTTGTGTTACATCTGCATAGCAAATGATAGGAGAGACCATGAGGTTATGACAGAGCCAAGTGACTTGGTGTATAGCGAAATAGGAAATAGAACAGAGCCTGGGGGACACCAGTGGTGAGAGCGCGTGGTGAGGAGACAGATTTATCACGCCACCTGGTAGGAGCGACCTGTCAGGTAGGACGCAATTTATCGTGGGCCGCGCTCGGAGATGCCCAACTTGGAGAGGGTGGAGAGGAGGATCTGATGGTTCACAGTATCGAAGGCAGCCATAGGTCTATAAGGATGAGAGCAGAGGAGAGAGAGTTAGCTTTAGCAGTGCGGAGCGCCTCCGTGATACAGAGAAGAGCATCTCAGTTGAATGACTAGTCTTGAAACCTGACTGATTTGGATCAAGAAGGTCATTCTGAGAGAGATACTAGAGCTGGCCAAGGACGATTCAAGAGTTTTGGAGAGAAAAGAAAATATTAAAATGGGATACTGGTCTGTAGTTGTCATGACATCGGAGGGATTTATGTAGGTTTTTTCAGAAGGGGTAAAATTTATCTCGCTCTCTTGAAGACGGAAGGACGTAAATATTCAGGGATGAGTTGATGAGCGAGGTGAGGTAAGGGAGAAGGTCTCCGGAAATGGTCTGGAGAAGAGAGGGGATAGGGTCAAGCGGGCAGGTTGTTGGGTGTCATGACTAAAGATTAAAGATTTCATCTGGAGAGAGAGGGAGAAAGAGGTCAGAGCACAGGGTAGGGCAGTGTGAGCAGAACCAGCATTGTCATTTGACTTAGCAAATTAAATGGATGTATCGACCTTCTTTCAAAATGGTTGACAAAGTCATCTGCAGAGAGGGAGGAGGGGGGAGGGGGAGGAGGATTCAGGAGGGAGGAGAAGGTGGCAAAGAGCTTCCTAGGGTTAGAGGCAGATGCTTGGAATTTAGAGTGGTAGAAAGTGGCTTTAGCAGCAGAGACAGAGGAGGAAAATGTAGAGAGGATTGAGTGAAAGGATGCCAGGTCCGCAGGAGGCATTTCATCTAATTTCCGCTCGGCTGCCCGGAGCCCTGTTCTGTGAGCTCGCAATGAGTCATGAGCCACGGAAGGGGAGGACCGAGCCGGCCTGGAGGATAGGGGACATAGAGAGTCAAAGGATGCAGAAAGGGAGGAGAGGAGGGTTGAGGAGGCAGAATCAGGAGATAGGTTGGAGAAGGTTTGAGCAGAGGGAAGAGATGATAGGATGGAAGAGGAGAGAGTCAGCGGGGGAGAGAGAGCGAAGGTTGGGACGGCGCGATACCATCCGAGTAGGGGCATTGTCAAGTGTTGGATGAGAAGAGGAAAAGGATCTGCATCTAGTGGTACATTGAGACTTGGAGGGAGTTGCAATGAGGTTATTGGAAGAACAGCATCTAGTAAAGATGAAATCGATTTATTGCCTGCCTTGTGAGTGTCAGGGGGAAGGTGAGAGGGTGAGGTCAAAAGAGGAGAGGAGTGGAAAGAAGGAGGCAGAGAGGAATGAGTCAAAGGTAGATTTATCGTGGGGAGGTTAAAGTTACCCAGAACTGTGAGATGAGCCGTCCTCAGGAAAGGAGCTTATCAAGGCATCAAGCTCATTGATTTATCTCCGAGGGAACCTGGAGGGCGATAAATGATAAGGATGTTAATCTGAAAGGGCTGGTAACTGTGACAGCATGGAATTCAAAGGAGGATTTATCTGATGGGTAAGGGGAGAAAGAGAAATGACCACTTGGGAGAGATGAGGATCCCGGTGCCACCACCCCGCTGACCAGAAGCTCTCGGGGTGTGCGAGAACACGTGGGCGGACGAAGAGAGAGCAGTAGGATGCAGTGTTATCTGTGGTGATCCATGTTTCCGTCAGTGCCAAATAAAATCGAGGGACTGGAGGGTTAGGCATAGGCTGAGATGAACTCTGCCTTGTTTATCTGCAGATCGGCAGTTCCAGAGGCTAAATAGAAATGGAACTCCACGTGGGTTGCATTGTCTGGGACCACCAGATTAAATGATTTATCTGCACGCTGTGTGGATGTTTGTATGGTCTGTGCAGAGAGGAGAGAACAGGGATAGACAGACACATAGTTGACAGGCTACAGAAGAGGCTACGCTAATGCAAGGAGATTGGAATGACAAGTGGACTACACGTCTCGAATGTTCAGAAAGTTAAGCTATCTAGCAAGAATCTTATTGACTAAAATGATTAAAATGATACAGTACTGCTGAAGTAGGCTTATCTGGCAATGGCTGCGTTGTTGACTTTGTAGGCTAGCTGGCAGTGGCTTTATCTGACACTACACTAATCAAGTCGTTCCGTTGAGTGTAAATAGTTTCTACATCTCTGTTGCATTGGGGACTAGCTGGCTAAATAGCAGTGTTGATTACGTTGTTGCATTAAAAGAACGACAATAGCTGGCTTAACCTAGAAAATCGCTCTAGACTACACAATTATCTTTGATAAAAGATGGCTATGTAGCTGCTATGTAGCTAGCTACATTGATCAAACAAATCAAACCGTTGTGCTGTAATGAAATGAAATGAAAATGTGATGCTACCTGTGGAGCGAAGCGGAATGCGACTAAATTGTTGAGTGCGGAAGTTCTATTCGGTAGATTGTTGGCTAGCTGTTGGCTAGCTAGCAGTGTCTCCTACGTTAATTGTCACGACAAATAGCTGGCTAGCTAACATTGTCGACTAAATTAAGATAATGCTTTAAGACTACACACTCTAAACTACACAATTATCTTGGATACGAAGACAGCAAAGACAACTATCTAGCTAACACTACACTAATCAAGTCGTCAGTTGAGTGTAATAGTTTCTACAGTGCTGCTATTGGTCAGACGGTGGACGTTTTAGCTGGCTAGCTCTGGGCTGATAGCATTGTCAGACTACGTTAGGACGATGAAATGATAATTACGCAATTATCTTTGATACAAAGACGGCTATGTAGCTAGCTAAGAAGAAATTGCTAAGATTAGACAAATCAAACCGTTGTACTATAATGAAATGTAATGAAAAGTTATACTACCTGCGGACCGAAATATGAAATGATTTATCTGCATCCTGTTGCATTGTCATGACTAAATATTAAATGATTTATCTGCATCTCTGTTAAATTGTCATGACTAAATATTAAATGATTTATCTGCATCTCTGTTACATTGTCATGACTAAATATTAAATGATTTATCTGCATCTCTGTTACATTGTCATGACTAAATATGAAATGATTTATCTGCATCTCTGTTACATTGTCATGACTAAATATGAAATGATTTATCTGCATCTCTGTTGCATTGTCATGACTAAATATGAAATGATTTATCTGCATCTCTGTTACATTGTCATGACTAAATATTAAATGATTTATCTGCATCTCTGTTACATTGTCATGACTAAATATTAAAATGATTTATCTGCATCTCTGTTACATTGTCATAACTAAATATTAAATGATTTATCTGCATCTCTGTTACATTGTCATAACTAAATATTAAATGATTTATCTGCATCTCTGTTACATTGTCATAACTAAATATTAAATGATTTATCTGCATCTCTGTTACATTGTCATAACTAAATATTAAATGATTTATCTGCATCTCTGTTGCATTGTCATAACTAAATATTAAATGATTTATCTGCATCTCTGTTGCATTGTCATAACTAAATATTAAATGATTTATCTGCATCTCTGTTACATTGTCATAACTAAATATTAAATGATTTATCTGCATCTCTGTTACATTGTCATAACTAAATATTAAATGATTTATCTGCATCTCTGTTACATTGTCATGACTAAATATTAAATGATTTATCTGCATCTCTGTTACATTGTCATGACTAAATATTAAATGATTTATCTGCATCTCTGTTACATTGTCATAACTAAATATGAAATGATTTATCTGCATCTCTGTTGCATTGTCATGACTAAATATTAAATGATTTATCTGCATCTCTGTTACATTGTCATGACTAAATATTAAATGATTTATCTGCATCTCTGTTGCATTGTCATAACTAAATATTAAATTATTTATCTGTATCTCTGTTGCATTGTCATAACTAAATATTAAATGATTTATCTGCATCTCTGTTACATTGTCATGACTAAATATGAAATGATTTATCTGCATCTCTGTTACATTGTCATGACTAAATATTAAATGCCAGCTTGCTAATCAGCATGACCCCTGGCTGGAAACGGAAGTAACTTAAGATACCTCAATGGACTTCTATCTGTTTACAACTACATTAAACAATAATAATTACTTCTATAGCTCTTTTTTAAAACCCAAAGGTGATTATAGTTTCATTTTATTCTAGCAACAAGTTCAATTACTAGTCAAATGTCCACCTTACAGAGACAAACGTACTAACAAATTCTATCATGGTTTCAATTGTACTTCAGTTGGAGTGGATTGTTGCCTGGTACGGGTGGCCTCTCATTCAATTTCTATTTGAATCAAACACAATGATACATACCGTCCCGTTCCCAATACATTTGTCCCCTGATGAGACAAACTTGTTCCACATCATTGTCAGGCCAGTGAAACGGTCCTTGAAATAAGATGCCAAAGGTTAAGAGTTAAACATTCAGAATAGCCAAATGATGTTCTCTTGGCACAATGTGGCAAACAGAGTGTTTCTCATTTGTGATGGTGTTTATGGCTGCCAGAACAATAGCACATCTATAACAGACCAACTATGAAATAACAGTTCCCAGAGTCTGATATGTCCGTTCAGGGTATATAACAAACAACTGACTGATTGCTGCACTCAAACCCCGGTCTCTCGATAGAAAGATACTAATGTGAGATTTCTTCATCACACTATGAGTTTTTTAAATTGAAGCCCAATCGGTGGACCAGCCAACACTAAAAAGGAACCTGTGGCTTCTCCTTTTCTGGTTAAAATACATAAACTATTGCAGCATAAATACTGGAGGCTGAGACAGGAGGGTTGGGAGACATACCAAGATCACATGTTTTGTATATGCTTGCATAAGATAGTTTGACTATATAAGCCTTATACCTCAGAGGGCATAACTGACCAGCTTCATTATTGCAATTCTTATTAATAAAGATTGATTGTTCGAAGAAATAACAGTCTCTCTCACTTGGTTAGAATTTCCACAACAGTTGTACATGTTTAAAAAAAAATATATATATATATTTTGTTTACAGTTGATCATCCAACTCATGAAAGAAACATGAAGACTCTCTTTATTCTGCTACTCAGTCTATCCCTTCCCAGAGAATTCATTATTCATTCATTCATTTGTTTGTCATTTCATTTGTTTGTCATTTCATTTTATATGTCACTCCAGTCGATGCACTGAGATGCTATGAGATGCAGTTCACTCACCTCCAACGCTGACTGTAATCAGAACATAAAACAATGCCTGGAGCCTCATGACACTTGCATTGACCACTGAGGATACAACTGGTGAGGAAACCAGGAGGAATAATACACCTGGTTGAATAGCTTAGGAACTGGCTGTAGCCAAGCTCAATATCCAGATCAATATCATTACTTTACATGTTCAACTGATTGGTGTACATGTTAAAGTCAGTCAATGGGTGTCCTCTCTCTTCTCAGCAGACATCCCAGATAGACCTAAATGATGGTAACCTGTCAGTAAGCTATGAATAAGACTGTGTAATAGCTGATGAGTCTGAGAAGTACTGAGAAGTACTGCTGAGATGACCCTGTAAGGTATTCATTCCTGTTGGTGTTAAATTTGCTGGACATGTTCAACTGATGAGAAATGTGACATGTTAAAATCTGAATGTGAAGATAGACAGACCTAAAATGAAAGATTCAGCTAAACATCATTAAGGGAAAGTGTAAATGATGAGACATGAGTGGTAAGGCTACTGTAGAACAGACACAGCCTTTGTCTGTCATTCGTGAACCACAGGAAAGCACTGACACAGCTTGAGTCTAAATGGGAACATTCATACACACAGGAAAGCACTGTCACAAGCTTTGTCTGTCAATAAATCTCCTCAAGCAAATGTCAAGCTTTGTCTGTCATTCATAAAAATGACAGGAAAATGCACTGTAATCACAGCTTTGTCTGTCATTCATAACCACAGGAAAGCACTGACACAGCTTTGTCTGTCATTCATAACCACAGGAAAGCACTGACACAGCTTTGTCTGTCATTCATAACCACAGGAAAGCACTGACACAGCTTTGTCTGTCATTCATAACCACAGGAAAGCACTGTCACAGCTTTGTCTGTCATTCATAACCACAGGAAAGCACTGTCACAGCTTTGTCTGTCATTCATAACCACAGGAAAGCACTGTCACAGCTTTGTCTGTCATTCATAACCACAGGAAAGCACTGTCACAGCTTTGTCTGTCATTCATAACCACAGGAAACCCAGCACTGTCACAGCTTTGTCTGTCATTCATAACCACAGGAAAAACTGTCACAGCTTTGTCTGTCATTCATAACCACAGGAAAGCACTGTCACAGGAAAGCACTGTCACAGCTTTGTCTGTCATTCATAACCACAGGAAAGCACTGACACAGCTTTGTCTGTCATTCATAACCACAGGAAAGCACTGTCACAGCTTTGTCTGTCATTCATAACCACAGGAAAGCACTGTCACAGCTTTGTCTGTCATTCATAACCACAGGAAAGCACTGTCACAGCTTTGTCTGTCATTCATAACCACAGGAAAGCACTGTCACAGCTTTGTCTGTCATTCATAACCACAGGAAAGCACTGTCACAGCTTTGTCTGTCATTCATAACCAGGAGAAATAGGAAAGCACTGTCACAGCTTTGTCTGTCATTCATAACCACAGGAAAGCACTGTCATTCATATGCACAGGAAAGCAGCTTTGTCTGTCATTCATAACCACAGGAAAGCACTGTCACAGCTTTGTCTGTCATTCATAACCACAGGAAAGCACTGTCACAGCTTTGTCTGTCATTCATAACCACAGGAAAGCACTGTCACAGCTTTGGCTGTCATTCATAACCACAGGAAAGCACTGTCACAGCTTTGTCTGTCATTCATAACCACAGGAAAGCACTGTCACAGCTTTGTCTGTCATTCATAACCACAGGAAAGCACTGTCACAGCTTTGGCTGTCATTCATAACCACAGGAAAGCACTGTCACAGCTTTGGCTGTCATTCATAACCACAGGAAAGCACTGTCACAGCTTTGGCTGTCATTCATAACCACAGGAAAGCACTGTCACAGCTTTGTCTGTCATTCATAACCACAGGAAAGCACTGACACAGCTTTGTCTGTCATTCATAACCACAGGAAAGCACTGAAATCACAGTCTTAAAATATCACAGGAAATCACTCTTGGAAAAATGTCATTCATAACCACAGGAAAGCACTGTCACAGCTTTGTCTGTCATTCATAACCACAGGAAAGCACTGTCACAGCTTTGTCTGTCATTCATAACCACAGGAAAGCACTGTCACAGCTTTGTCTGTCATTCATAACCACAGGAAAGCACTGTCACAGCTTTGTCTGTCATTCATAACCACAGGAAAGCACTGTCACAGCTTTGGCTGTCATTCATAACCACAGGAAAGCACTGTCACAGCTTTGTCTGTCATTCATAACCACAGGAAAGCACTGTCACAGCTTTGTCTGTCATTCATAACCACAGGAAAGCACTGTCACAGCTTTGTCTGTCATTCATAACCACAGGAAAGCACTGTCACAGCTTTGTCTGTCATTCATAACCACAGGAAAGCACTGTCACAGCTTTGGCTGTCATTCATAACCACAGGAAAGCACTGACACAGCTTTGTCTGTCATTCATAACCACAGGAAAGCACTGTCACAGCTTTGTCTGTCATTCATAACCACAGGAAAGCACTGTCACAGCTTTGTCTGTCATTCATAACCACAGGAAAGCACTGTCACAGCTTTGTCTGTCATTCATAACCACAGGAAAGCACTGTCACAGCTTTGGCTGTCATTCATAACCACAGGAAAGCACTGTCACAGCTTTGTCTGTCATTCATAACCACAGGAAAGCACTGTCACAGCTTTGTCTGTCATTCATAACCACAGGAAAGCACTGTCACAGCTTTGTCTGTCATTCATAACCACAGGAAAGCACTGTCACAGCTTTGTCTGTCATTCATAACCACAGGAAAGCACTGTCACAGCTTTGTCTGTCATTCATAACCACAGGAAAGCACTGTCACAGCTTTGTCTGTCATTCATAACCACAGGAAAGCACTGTCACAGCTTTGGCTGTCATTCATAACCACAGGAAAGCACTGTCACAGCTTTGTCTGTCATTCATAACCACAGGAAAGCACTGACACAGCTTTGTCTGTCATTCATAACCACAGGAAAGCACTGACACAGCTTTGTCTGTCATTCATAACCACAGGAAAGCACTGTCACAGCTTTGGCTGTCATTCATAACCACAGGAAAGCACTGTCACAGCTTTGTCTGTCATTCATAACCACAGGAAAGCACTGTCACAGCTTTGTCTGTCATTCATAACCACAGGAAAGCACTGTCACAGCTTTGGCTGTCATTCATAACCACAGGAAAGCACTGACACAGCTTTGGCTGTCATTCATAACCACAGGAAAGCACTGTCACAGCTTTGTCTGTCATTCATAACCACAGGAAAGCACTGTCACAGCTTTGTCTGTCATTCATAACCACAGGAAAGCACTGTCACAGCTTTGGCTGTCATTCATAACCACAGGAAAGCACTGACACAGCTTTGGCTGTCATTCATAACCACAGGAAAGCACTGTCACAGCTTTGTCTGTCATTCATAACCACAGGAAAGCACTGTCACAGCTTTGTCTGTCAATTCGTAACCACAGGAAAGCACTGACACGGCTTTGTCTGTCATTCGTAACCACAGGAAAGCACTGACACAGCTTTGTCTGTCATTCATAACCACAGGAAAGCACTGTCACAGCTTTGTCTGTCATTCATAACCACAGGAAAGCACTGTCACAGCTTTGGCTGTCATTCATAACCACAGGAAAGCACTGACACAGCTTTGTCTGTCATTCATAACCACAGGAAAGCACTGACACAGCTTTGTCTGTCATTCATAACCACAGGAAAGCACTGTCACAGCTTTGTCTGTCATTCATAACCACAGGAAAGCACTGTCACAGCTTTGTCTGTCATTCATAACCACAGGAAAGCACTGTCACAGCTTTGTCTGTCATTCATAACCACAGGAAAGCACTGTCACAGCTTTGTCTGTCATTCATAACCACAGGAAAGCACTGTCACAGCTTTGTCTGTCATTCATAACCACAGGAAAGCACTGACACAGCTTTGTCTGTCATTCATAACCACAGGAAAGCACTGTCACAGCTTTGTCTGTCATTCATAACCACAGGAAAGCACTGTCACAGCTTTGTCTGTCATTCATAACCACAGGAAAGCACTGTCACAGCTTTGTCTGTCATTCATAACCACAGGAAAGCACTGTCACAGCTTTGTCTGTCATTCATAACCACAGGAAAGCACTGTCACAGCTTTGTCTGTCATTCATAACCACAGGAAAGCACTGTCACAGCTTTGGCTGTCATTCATAACCACAGGAAAGCACTGACACAGCTTTGTCTGTCATTCATAACCACAGGAAAGCACTGACACAGCTTTGTCTGTCATTCATAACCACAGGAAAGCACTGTCACAGCTTTGTCTGTCATTCATAACCACAGGAAAGCACTGACACAGCTTTGTCTGTCATTCGTAACCACAGGAAAGCACTGTCACAGCTTTGTCTGTCATTCATAACCACAGGAAAGCACTGTCACAGCTTTGTCTGTCATTCATAACCACAGGAAAGCACTGACACAGCTTTGTCTGTCATTCATAACCACAGGAAAGCACTGTCACAGCTTTGTCTGTCATTCGTAACCACAGGAAAGCACTGTCACAGCTTTGTCTGTCATTCATAACCACAGGAAAGCACTGTCACAGCTTTGTCTGTCATTCATAACCACAGGAAAGCACTGTCACAGCTTTGTCTGTCATTCATAACCACAGGAAAGCACTGTCACAGCTTTGGCTGTCATTCATAACCACAGGAAAGCACTGTCACAGCTTTGACTGTCATTCATAACCACAGGAAAGCACTGTCACAGCTTTGTCTGTCATTCATAACCACAGGAAAGCACTGTCACAGCTTTGGCTGTCATTCATAACCACAGGAAAGCACTGTCACAGCTTTGGCTGTCATTCATAACCACAGGAAAGCACTGTCACAGCTTTGGCTGTCATTCATAACCACAGGAAAGCACTGTCACAGCTTTGTCTGTCATTCATAACCACAGGAAAGCACTGTCACAGCTTTGGCTGTCATTCATAACCACAGGAAAGCACTGTCACAGCTTTGGCTGTCATTCATAACCACAGGAAAGCACTGTCACAGCTTTGACTGTCATTCATAACCACAGGAAAGCACTGTCACAGCTTTGGCTGTCATTCATAACCACAGGAAAGCACTGTCACAGCTTTGGCTGTCATTCATAACCACAGGAAAGCACTGTCACAGCTTTGGCTGTCATTCATAACCACAGGAAAGCACTGTCACAGCTTTGGCTGTCATTCATAACCACAGGAAAGCACTGTCACAGCTTTGGCTGTCATTCATAACCACAGGAAAGCACTGTCACAGCTTTGGCTGTCATTCATAACCACAGGAAAGCACTGTCACAGCTTTGGCTGTCATTCATAACCACAGGAAAGCACTGTCACAGCTTTGGCTGTCATTCATAACCACAGGAAAGCACTGTCACAGCTTTGGCTGTCATTCGAACCACAGGAAAGCACTGTCACAGCTTTGGCTGTCATTCATAACCACAGGAAAGCACTGACACAGCTTTGTCTGTCATTCATAACCACAGGAAAGCACTGTCACAGCTTTGTCTGTCATTCATAACCACAGGAAAGCACTGTCACAGCTTTGTCTGTCATTCATAACCACAGGAAAGCACTGTCACAGCTTTGGCTGTCATTCATAACCACAGGAAAGCACTGTCACAGCTTTGGCTGTCATTCATAACCACAGGAAAGCACTGTCACAGCTTTGTCTGTCATTCATAACCACAGGAAAGCACTGTCACAGCTTTGTCTGTCATTCATAACCACAGGAAAGCACTGTCACAGCTTTGTCTGTCATTCATAACCACAGGAAAGCACTGTCACAGCTTTGTCTGTCATTCATAACCACAGGAAAGCACTGTCACAGCTTTGGCTGTCATTCATAACCACAGGAAAGCACTGTCACAGCTTTGGCTGTCATTCATAACCACAGGAAAGCACTGTCACAGCTTTGTCTGTCATTCATAACCACAGGAAAGCACTGTCACAGCTTTGTCTGTCATTCATAACCACAGGAAAGCACTGACACAGCTTTGTCTGTCATTCATAACCACAGGAAAGCACTGTCACAGCTTTGTCTGTCATTCATAACCACAGGAAAGCACTGTCACAGCTTTGTCTGTCATTCATAACCACAGGAAAGCACTGTCACAGCTTTGTCTGTCATTCATAACCACAGGA
>NW_026288740.1:42500-52609 GCF_023373465.1 Oncorhynchus keta | reverse complement strand
GTGGTTTCAACTAATTATTATTAACTAACTGGTTCCACAGCGTTTTTTAAGTTGACTCACCTTTTCGGTCAAAGTTTTTTACATTTTTATTTTATTTTACCTTTATTTAATTATGAACATGCACTATGTCAACGTCTGTCAAATATATAAATTGAAAATGTTGTATATTAAAAGCACTGTGCTTGTAACCAGATACCCTTTATTGTAGTTAAGATGCCCAAATAATAATTTATAGTTTAATGAACATATGAGACAAGTTGAGCAAACAGACCATTTTAATTTGACCCCCACCCCCATGTTTACTCAACCCACAAGGCTCTGGTCAAACATAGTTCACTACGGAATACGGAGCCATTTGTGACGCAGACTGAGTAACATTTCCATCCGGGCATGTTTTATGTTTTATGTTTTATCAAACCATCCACTACGTGTCAACACTCCCTCCAGGGTCCTATATAGTCAATCAACAGCTTCCATTTGTGGTTTGAGGAAAAGAACCAGGGATGGGTGGAGGGATTTGGAATCTTGCTTCTGTTTCCATAGCTACATACAGAAGTCTTAGAACAGGAACAGTCCCGCTTGGTTATGGATCCTGATTATCAACATGCCGAGTCAGCTGACTGGAGACCAGTAGGGACCAGGAGACACAGGGTTCATTGAGTTACACGTCAGAAAAACAACCTTTCTAATTATTTTTTTTCTTCTCACAGGTGACTCTTTAACCTGTTGTCCTAGAAAATATATATGCTATGAAAACATATATGTAAGCTATACAACACAATCAGTCTTCTATGGTTGGTTTGTTTTGAACTTTGTATGTCTGCCCAAACATGAACTTGATGTACTTACGGCTGCGGTTACTAGACCGTTTTTGTGAATATGTCTCAACGCTTTACTGCATCGTTTTCCTTTTTCTTCAAGTGTGTCTTAAACTAAAATGTATGGATGAAATAGGCTGCCGTTGGGCCTCCCGAGTGGGGCAGCCTTCCCTGAGTACTGCATCGCAGTGTTGCGCGTCACTACAGTCACAGGATCAAACCCAGGCTGTGTCTGTCGGCTGTGACCCGGGAGTCCCATAGGGCGGCCCAATAAGCTGGCGTTGTCATAGTTAGGGGATGGTTTGGCGGGGGGCTTTACTTGGCTCATTGTGCTCTAGAGTGACTCCTTGTGGCGGGCCAGCGCCTGCAGAGCGGACCTCGGTCATCAGTTGAATGGTGTGGCTGGCTTCTGGGTTAGCGGCTGGTGTTAGAAAGGCGGCTTTGGGCGGGTCATGTTTCGGAGGGTGTAGTTTGACCTTTGCCTCTCTTGAGCCGTTGTGGAGTTGCAGCGATGAGACAAGAGCGTATATTTCCATAATAATAAATAATAATAAAATAATAATAATAGAAACATTATATAGGATATTGAACCAGATATATCTCATCAACACTAGACCAGATATATCTCATCAACACTAGACCAGATATGTCTCAGGTTCAGCAGCAACAGATATATCTCATCAGCACTAGACCAGATATATCTCATCAGATATATCTCAACAACACTAGACCAGATATATCTCAACAGCACTAGACCAGATATATCAGCACTAGACCAGATATATATATCATCAGACCAGATATGTCTCATCAACACTAGACCAGATATATCTCAACAAGACACTAGACCAGATATGTCTCATCAACACTAGACCAGATGTCTCATCAACACTAGACCAGATATATCTCATCAGATATATCTCATCAACACTAGACCAGATATGTCTCATCAACTGACTAGACCAGATATGTCTCAACAACACTAGACCAGATATGTTTCAACAACACTAGACCAGATATGTCTCAACAACACTAGACCAGATATGTCTCATCAACACTGACCAGATATATCTCATCACAACACTAGACCAGATATATCTCATCAACACTAGACCAGATATATCTCATCAACACTAGACCAGATATATCTCATCAACACTAGACCAGATATGTTTCAACAACACTAGACCAGATATTTCTCATCAACACTAGACCAGATATATCTCATCAACACTAGACCAGATATATAACACTAGACCAGATATGTCTAGACCATCAAGCACTAGACCAGATATATCTCATCAACACTCACAACACTAGACCAGATATATCTCTTCCATCAGATATATCACTAGACCAGATATATCTCATCATAGACAACAACACTAGACCAGATATGTCTCATCAACACTAGACCAGATATGTCTCAACAACACTAGACCAGATATATCTCATCGACCAGATATGTCTCACAACACTAGACCAGATATGTCTCATCAGATATGTTTCACTAGACCAGATATGTCTCAGACCAGATATATCTAGACCAGATCAACAACACTAGACCAGATATGTTTCAGATATGTCTCATCAGCATAGACAGATATATCAACACAGCACTAGACCAGATATATCTCAGCAGATATAGTCTCATCAACACTAGACCAGATATATAGACCAGATATGTCAACAACACAAGACCAGATATGTCTCATCAACACTAGACCGAAGGTTTCAGCAACACTAGACCAGATATGTCAGCAACACTAGACCAGATATGTTTCAACAACACTAGACCAGATATATCTCAACAACACTAGACCAGATATATATCATCAACACTAGACCAGATTTCATGTATCATCAACACTAGACCAGATATTTCTCAACAACACTAGACCAGATATATTTCATCAACACTAGACCAGATATATCTCAACACTAGACCAGATATGTCAACACTAGACCAGATATGTCTCAACAACTAGACCAGATATATCATCAACACTAGACCAGATATGTCTCATCAACACTAGACCAGATATGTTTCAACAACACTAGACCAGATATGACCAGATATATCTCAACAACACTAGACCAGATATCTCATCAACACTAGACCAGATATGTCTCAACAACACTAGACCAGATATATCTCATCAACACTAGACCAGATATGTTTCATCAACACTAGACCAGATATATCTCAACAACACTAGACCAGATATGTTTCAACAACACTAGATATATCTCATCAACACTAGACCAGATATGTCTCACCAGATATGTCTCATCAACACTAGACCAGATATATAGACCAGATATCAACAACACTAGACCAGATGTGTCTCATCAACACTAGACCAGATATGTTTCAACAACACTAGACCAGAATATCTCATCAATACTAGAACAACACTAGACCAGATATGTCTCAACAACACTAGACCAGATATGTCTCAACAACAGATATATCTAGACCAAATATATCTCAACAACACTAGACCAGATATGTCTCATCAACACTATTTCAACAACACTAGACCAGATAAGTCTCAACAACACTAGACCAGATATGTCTCAACAACACTAGACCAGATATGTTTCATGACAGATATATCTCATCAACACTGATATGTCTCTCAACACTAGACCAGATATGTCTCAAACACTAGACCAGATGTGTCTCAACACTAGACCAGATATGTTTCAACAACACTAGACCAGATATTTCTCAACAGCACTAGACCAGATATGTCTCAACAACACTAGACCAGATATGTCTCAGACTAGACCAGATGTGTCTCAACAACACTAGACCAGATATGTCTCAACAACACTAGACCGATGTGTCTCATCAACACTAGACCAGATATGTCTCATCAACACTAGACCAGATGTGTCTCAGACCAGATATGTCTCATCAACACTAGACCAGATATGTCTCATCAACACTAGACCAGATGTGTCTCATCAACACTGGTGAGTTAGGTCAAATGGTCTCCACCCAGCAGAGCGAAGGTCGGCCATATTGATTTATTTGTTTTCGTGACAGTCTCTCTCCTGTTTACCCGAATACTGGAGATGATGCACTTTGTTTTCAGTGATGCTTTAAACACAGCCGAGGGGAGGCCCTGGGATGGCCTGCCTGTCGATGATGTCATTATCCCAGTAAGTCATAAGCAGTCACAGTGATAAAGGCGGGCGCTGCACAAGCCGCCTCTCAGGTCACTGAGTACGGTGATGCTCCTTACACATTACAGAACCTAAATAAGGAAGCATTTTTGTTTTGCTCGTCTCTCTGTAACTACGACGTGGATGTAAATAAACCCAGCTGGGGGACAGTCTACGCCAAGTTCTCCAAAACAAGACGTGATGTTCACCCTCTCCCCAAGGACACATCACCCATCTGTCAGCCTTCTATCTGTGAACATCTATCTGTGAATATCGCTGAATTAAGAGGGAAGAGATGATGTCTAACACACTAGATAAATGATAAGCTAAATGTCAATAGGCAGGACAGCACACACTGTTTAAAACACCACGGTACAAACATATACACTGTGTACTTGGCGATCAACATTTACACAGCAAAGGAACGTAGACTAGGCTACACATCAACCAAATAGCCTCATTCATTCACTTCCAGAACAGTAAATCAGCTATTTAATGAAAACACTGTATTAGTAAAGTAAGGCAGATGACCCCCAGATTCCCCTTGACTTTGTGTGATGTAATGTACTCAGATCTCCATACGGAGTTGAATGCTGACCTGTATAAATGTCGGGTTGATGCCGGACGTTAAACTGAGCAGCTGTTGGTTGAACAATGAGGACAAACATCAGAAATAGCCACAGCCTTTTCCAGCCATAGTGGAACATACTCTAAACATCATAAATGTTATTCCATGTAGTTTCAATAAACTTGTGTCAGAATACTGTAGTACCTACTGAATATACATACTACTGATGCAGTTTAAATCTCCTGCATACAGTCTTTAAATATATCAGTCTTTTATTTGATTTATATATATTTTTTTTAACTCTACTAGTGAAGGGAGGTACCAAACCAAGTGACACCCTATTCCTATATAGTGTACTACTTTTCACCAGGGTCAATTGGTCAAAAGTACTGCATTATAAAGGTAATAGGTCAAATAGGGTTCCATTTGGAATGCATCCCAAGCAGCCAATGGCTGCTCTGCCTCTGCTCAGCTGAGCTCACTACACACAGAGCCTCATTCAGAATTGGATTGTTTCTGTCCAGCTGGCTCACAGCAATGAGCACAGCAGCTGTAAGATAGCTGGAGGTACATACAGTATCAGTCAAAATATCAAGAACACCTACTCATTTAAAGGTTTTCTTTATTTTTACTATTTTCTACATTGTAGAATAATGGTGAATACATCAAAACTATGAAATAACACATACGGAGTCATGTAGTAACCAAAAAGTGTTAAACACATGAAAATATATGATGAGTCCAAATTTGAGTTTTTTGGTTCCAACCGACGTGTCTTTGTGAGATGCAGATAAGGTGAATGGATGATCTCCACATGTATTTGTTCCCACCGTGAAGCATGGAGGAGGAGGTGTGATGGTGTCGGGGTGCTTTGCAGGTGACACTATCAGTGATTTATTTAAATTCAAGGCACACTTAACCAGCATGGCTACCACAGCATTCTGCAGCGATCGCCAACCCATCTGGTTTGCACTTAGTGGGACTATCATTTTGTTTTTCAATTACCCAACACCTCCAGGCTGTGTAAGGGCTACTTGACCAAGAAGGAGAGTGATGGAGTGCTCCATCAGATGACCTGGCCTCCACAAACACCCGACCACAACCCAATTGAGACGGTTTGGGATGAGTTTGGCCGCAGAGTGAAGGAAATTCAGCCAGCAAGTGCTCAGCATATGTATGAACCCCTTCAAGACTGTTGGAAAAGCATTCCAGGTGAAGCTGGTTGAGAGAATGCAAGACTATGCAAAGCTGTCATCAAGGCAAAGGGTGGCTACTTTGAAGAATTTCAAATCTAAAATAGATTTTGATTGGTTTAACACTTTTTTGGTTACTACATTATTCCATGTGTTATTTCATAGTTTTGTTGTCGTCACTATTTTTCTACAATATAGAACATTTTTTTTAAATAAAGAGAAGCCCTTGAATGAGTAGGTGTCCAAACTTTTGAATGGTACTGTATATCTCTCCTACCTGCCTGTCTTGTGTACAGCATAACATCAACATGGACAAAACCCACCTTTTCTTTAACAACACAGCCATTGTGCTCAGGCAGGCACCTCACAGGCAGACATCTCACAGGCTCTGCAGGCTTCTAGCACAGTGGATTTAGGTTTCGGCTACCCAGCAGCTACCCAGCAGGTTTTGGCTACCCAGCAGCTGCCCAGCAGCTTTCAGCCCCAACCAGCAGCTACCCAGCAGGTTTCGGCTACCCAGCAGCTACCCAGCAGCTACCCAGCAGGTTTCAGCTACCCAGCAGCTGCCCAGCAGGTTTCAGCTACCCAGCAGGTTTCAGCTACCCAGCAGGTTTCAGCTACCCAGCAGGTTTCGACTACCCAGCAGCTACCCAGCAGCTACCCAGCAGGTTTCGACTGCCCAGCTACCCAGCAGGTTTCAGCTACCCAGCAGGTTTCGACTGCCCAGCAGCTACCCAGCATGTTTCAGCTACCCAGCAGGTTTCGACTGCCCAGCAGCTACCCAGCAGGTTTCGACTGCCCAGCAGCTACCCAGCAGGTTTCAGCTACCCAGCAGCTACCCATCAGGTTTCAGCTACCCAGCAGCTACCTAGCAGCTACCCAGCAGGTTTCAGCTACCCAGCAGGTTTCAGCTACCCAGCAGCTACCCAGCAGCTACCCAGCAGGTTTCGACTGTCCAGCAGCTACCCAGCAGGTTTCAGCTACCCAGAAGCTACCCATCAGGTTTCAGCTACCCAGCAGCTACCCAGGGAAGTTGTATCTTTTTTCTTTTCTTCTTTTTTTTTAACCCCTTTTTTCTCCCCAATTGGTAGTTACAGCCTTGTCTCATCGCTGCAACTCCCGTACGGACTCGGGAGGCGAAGGTCGAGAGCCATGCTCTCGAGCCATGCGTCCTCCAAAACACAACCCATCCAACCCGGAAGCCAGCCGCACCAATATGTCGGAGGAAACACCTTATACCTGGCGACCTGGTCAGCGTGCACTGCGCCCGGCCCGCCACAGGAATCACTAGTGCGCGATGAGACAAGGATTTCCCTGCCGGCCAAACCCTCCCTAACCCTGGACGACTGGGCCAATTGTGCGCCGCCCCATGGGCCTCCCGGTCGCGGCCGGCTGAGACAGAGCCTGGACTCGAACCAGAATCTCTGGTGGCACAGAGATTAGACCACTGCGCTATCAGAGAGGCCTGGAAGTTGTTTTGTCAAAAGTAAAATATTTAGGCTATGGAATCATCAACAGATGGAGCACAGAGCAGCAGGCCTCCTCAACCAACAGTAGGCTATGGAATCATCAGATGGACCACAGAGCAGGGCCTCTTCAACAGACAGTAGGTTATGGAATCATCAACAGATGGAGCCAGAGCAGCAGGCCTCTTCAACAGACAGACAGTAGGTTATGGAATCATCAACAGATGGAGCACAGAGCAGCAGGCCTCCTCAACAGACAGTAGGCTATGGAATCATCAACAGATGGAGCACAGAGCAGCAGGCCTCCTCAACAGACAGTAGGCTATGGAATCATCAACAGATGGACCACAGAGCAGCAGGCCTCTTCAACAGACAGTAGGCTATGGAATCATCAACAGATGGACCACAGAGCAGCAGGCCTCTTCAACAGACAGTAGGCTATGGAATCATCAACAGATGGACCACAGAGCAGCAGGCCTCTTCAACAGACAGTAGGCTATGGAATCATCAACAGATGGACCACAGAGCAGCAGGCCTCCTCAACAGACAGTAGGCTATGGAATCATCAACAGATGGTGGACCACAGAGCAGCAGGCCTCCTCAACAGACAGTAGGCTATGGAATCATCAACAGATGGAGCACAGAGCAGCAGGCCTCTTCAACAGACAGTAGGCTATGGAATCATCAACAGATGGAGCACAGAGCAGCAGGCCTCCTCAACAGACAGTAGGCTATGGAATCATCAACAGATGGAGCACAGAGCAGCAGGCCTCCTCAACAGACAGTAGGCTATGGAATCATCAACAGATGGAGCACAGAGCAGCAGGCCTCCTCAACAGACAGTAGGCTATGGAATCATCAACAGATGGACCACAGAGCAGCAGGCCTCCTCAACAGACAGTAGGCTATGGAATCATCAACAGATGGAGCACAGAGCAGCAGGCCTCCTCAACAGACAGTAGGCTATGGAATCATCAACAGATGGACCACAGAGCAGCAGGCCTCCTCAACAGACAGTAGGCTATGGAATCATCAACAGATGGACCACAGAGCAGCAGGCCTCCTCAACAGACAGTAGGCTATGGAATCATCAACAGATGGACCACAGAGCAGCAGGCCTCTTCAACAGACATTCACTGTTGCCTGAAGTTGTTTAATATGCTGGGTTAGTGTCAGCCTGGCCTGGCAGAGCAGACCAGCAGGGCTGAGCAGCAGCAGATCCTCTAGTCGGGTGGATGTGTGTTCTGATTGGCTGCCATGCAAAGCAGAAGTCCAGCACCAGCCAGCCCCATCCCGCCACAGCCCTCCCTCCCACCCCCGCCCTCTCCACTCCCAGGCAACTCACAGTGGCTTGCCTCCCAAATGGAAAACCTATTCCCTATATAGTGCACAACGTTTAGCAAGCAGTCCTGGGGAATAGGGTGGCCATTTAAGAACAGTGACAGGTCTAGTGCAGCTAATCAGACCACCCTGCTGGACCCAAACGGTAACTGTTACAGAGTGAAACCAGCACCCTGTGAAAATCTGACTTGGCGGATTAGGGTTGTGGAATCAGATTAAGGTGGCAGGAGCTGCCTGAGACTGTA
The DNA here is from genome assembly GCF_023373465.1 of Oncorhynchus keta. Taxonomy (NCBI): domain Eukaryota; kingdom Metazoa; phylum Chordata; class Actinopteri; order Salmoniformes; family Salmonidae; genus Oncorhynchus; species Oncorhynchus keta. The sequence continues at coordinate 43,804 of NW_026288740.1, read as the reverse complement.
ATGAACAAACTGAGAGGTTTTCTCTTTCATTAGTAATCCATCAACATTCAGAGAGAGAGAGAGAGAGAGAGAGAGAGAGAGAGAGAGAGAGAGAGAGAGAGAGAGAGCCACTCCTGCCCACCCCATGCACCCCACCCCCCGCAAAGAGGGCCTCAACATGGAAGCCACACATACGCCCAGGTAGTGAGCGGGCAAACAGTCCCAACCCCCACTCTCACACTCGCCCAAGCCAATAGCATGTACCAGATGCTCAGCAGGCTCTGCTCACACTTACTGGCCTGAGGCCAAACCACACGACCAACAACATTGGACATTCTATGGAACAAAAGCCTTCACTATATCATCCTGGAATATCCAAGGCCTGAGGTCATCTGCCTTTGGCCTAAAGAGCAGAAACCCGGACTTCACCAAAGAAATCGGTAACACAGACATTGTCATCCTGCAAGAAACCTGGTATAGAGGAGACGGACCCACTGGTTGCCCTCTAGGTTACAGAGAGCTGGTAGTCCCATCCACCAAACTACCAGGTGTGAAACAGGGAAGGGACTCAGGGGGTATGCTAATTTGGTATAGAGCAGACCTAACTCACTCCATTAAATTAATCAAAACAGGAACATTCTACATTTGGCTAGAAATTCAAAAGGAAATTATCCTAACAGAGAAAATGTCCTCCTGTGTGCTACCTATATCCCCCCACTAGAATCCCCATATTTTAATGAAGACAGCTTCTCCATCCTGGAGGGCGAAATCAATCATTTCCAGGCCCAGGGACATGTACTAGTCTGTGGCGACCTAAATGCCAGAACCGGACAAGAACCTGACACCCTCAGCACACAGGGGGACAAACATCTGCCTGGAGGTGACAGCATCCCCTCCCACATATGCCCCCCTAGGCACAACTATGACAACATAACCAACAAAAACGGGTCACAACTCCTGCAGCTCTGTCGCACGCTGGGTATGTACATAGTCAACGGTAGGCTTCGAGGGGACTCCTATGGTAGATACACCTATAGCTCATCTCTTGGCAGTAGTACTGTAGACTACTTTATCACTGACCTCAACCCAGAATCTCTCAGAGCGTTCACAGTCAGTCCACTAACACCCCTATCAGACCACAGCAAAATCACAGTCTACTTAAACAGAGCAATACTCAACCACGAGGCATCAAAGCCAAAGGAACTGAGTAACATTAAGAAATGCTATAGGTGGAAGGAATGCAGTTTGGAAACCTACCAAAAACAATTAGGCAACAACAAATTCAATCCCTTTTAGACAATTTCCTGGGTAAAACGTTCCACTGT
>NW_026288740.1:0-37500 GCF_023373465.1 Oncorhynchus keta | reverse complement strand
AAAAGATTGAAGTGCCTTTGAATGGGGTATGGTAGTAGGTGCCAGGCGCACCGGTTTGAACTGCAACACTAGTGGGGTTTTCCAACTCAGTATTAGGAAGGTGTTCCTAATGTTTGGAATACTCAGGGTATATTAACTCTCAGACAAATAACTCAAATAACATGAGTCATAACTCATGACTATCAATGATGTCTCCTGTTAGGAAATGTCTCTCAACCGTTGACTAGAACTAGTAATGACATGACAACTGTGTTGTTGTTGTTTTGTCAACCCTTCCCCTTGCTTTTGTTCCACGCAAACACGCTGACTAAAGACCTAGCTAGACAGCAACTTCTCTAGCAAACACCAGACACAGATGAAAGCAGAAACCTATAAGTACATTTGCCTTAGAATAGATGAATAGGGGAAACCTCTAATTATATTTGTTGACACGCTGCAGTCAACCTTTGACTAGCTAACTAGCTATGTAAACCATAGCCCTCTGAAAACACGCTGCAGTCAACCGTTGACTAGCTAACTAGCTATGTAAACCATAGCCCTCTGCAAACACGCTGCAGTCAACCGTTGACTAGCTAACTAGCTATGTAAACCATAGCCCTCTGCAAACACGCTGCAGTCAACCGTTGACTAGCTAACTAGCTATGTAAACCATAGCCCTCTGCAAACACGCTGCAGTCAACCGTTGACTAGCTAACTAGCTATGTAAACCATAGCCCTCTGAAAACACGCTGCAGTCAACCGTTGACTAGCTAACTAGCTATGTAAACCATAGCCCTCTGCAAACACGCTGCAGTCAACCGTTGACTAGCTAACTAGCTATGTAAACCATAGCCCTCTGCAAACACGCTGCAGTCAACCGTTGACTAGCTAACTAGCTATGTAAACCATAGCCCTCTGCAAACACGCTGCAGTCAACCGTTGACTAGCTAACTAGCTATGTAAACCATAGCCCTCTGCAAACACGCTGCAGTCAACCGTTGACTAGCTAACTAGCTATGTAAACCATAGCCCTCTGCAAACACGCTGCAGTCAACCGTTGAAACTAGCTAACTAGCTATGTAAACCATAGCCCTCTGTAAACACGCTGCAGTCAACCGTTGACTAGCTAACTAGCTATGTAAACCATAGCCCTCTGTAAACACGCTGCAGTCAACCGTTGACTAGCTAACTAGCTATGTAAACCATAGCCCTCTGCAAACACGCCTTCTGCCATGTTGATTACAAGGACGAAATCTTACTTAAAAAAAGGTACTTTTGAGATATTAATATAAGTATTTTAAAACGTTGATGGAATTAGTGTGAAAAAATAATTGTATTTCAAAATCTAAACATATTCCATATTTGAGAGAACAATATAAGGAGTGTAACGACGCTAAGATGGTGTCTGTATCATGTACGGATCACAGACCTATGGCTGCGTTTACACAGGCAGCCCCAATTCTGATCAGTACTTCACTATTTGGTCTTTAGACCAATCAGTTTAGCTCTGAAAAAAAAAAATCTGATGTGATGAAAAGATCTGATGTGATGAAAAGATCTGATGTGATTGATCAAAATACCAATTAATGGAGAAAAAAAATATCAGAATAGGGCTGCCTGTGTAAACGCAGGCATAGGGTTTAAAAAGGGCCTAAACTGGCCACTTTCATCATGATTTTTCCCCAAAACTGTTGGTGATACAAATAGAAAAATCAGGTCAAACATCCTTCCTCCCAAGGAAGTTACTACGTGAGCATTGCCAGAACAATCTGACATACAGAAAATATTTTCGGCCTACACTGGCGTGGAATCGCCAATAGCATTCACAAAGTATTTATATGTGTGGCATATAAAGAGTAAAAAATGGACTTACTATGTTGATGAGTGTGAGGACATAGTTCTGTACGTGCTCCTTGCCATGGAAGCGCACCACAGAGTCGTCCACAGCCAGCAGCACCTCGATGTTGTAGTCGTCCTTCTTGGCGTGCCGCCGTTTGCGCTCAGACTCTGTCAGCTTGAGCTCCAAGAGGTCCAGCGCACCGGGGAGGTCAGCAATCCCAAAGTCTGTCACTGTGTGGAGGGGAAGAGACATGAGGAATTACAACAAGGAACAATTAGCATATTTAGCATATTCATGTAAACATGAACAGCATGTTCAAGTAACATAGCAACATGTAGCCTACAGCAGTATGTTTACATGAGGAATTACAACAAGTAACATAGCAACATTTAGCCTACAGCAAGCAGCATGTTTACATGAGGAATTACAACAATCAACATAGCAACATTTAGCCTACAGCAAGCAGCATGTTTACATGAGGAATTACAACAAGTAACATAGCAACATTTAGTAACAAGTATAGCAACATTTAGCCAACAGCAGCATGTTTACATGAGGAATTACAACAAGTAACATAGCAACATTTAGCCTACAGCAGCATGTTTACATGAGGAATTACAACAAGTAACATAGCAACATTTAGCCTACAGCAAGCAGCATGTTTACATGAGGAATTACAACAAGTAACATAGCAACATTTAGCCGACAGCAGCATGTTTACATGAGGAATTACAACAAGTAACATAGCAACATTTAGCCTACAGCAGCATGTTTACATGAGGAATTACAACAAGTAACATAGCAACATGTAGCCTACAGCAAGCAGCATGTTTACATGAGGAATTACAACAAGTAACATAGCAACATTTAGCCTACAGCAAGCAGCATGTTTACATGAGGAATTACAACAATCAACATAGCAACATTTAGCCTACAGCAAGCAGCATGTTTACATGAGGAATTACAACAAGTAACATAGCAACATTTAGCCAACAGCAAGCAGCATGTTTACATGAGGAATTACAACAAGTAACATAGCAACATTTAGCCTACAGCAGCATGTTTACATGAGGAATTACAACAAGTAACATAGCAACATTTAGCCTACAGCAAGCAGCATGTTTACATGAGGAATTACAACAAGTAACATAGCAACATTTAGCATACAGCAGCATGTTTACATGAGGATGAGGAGGTAGTATGGCCTCCTCTCCGATGAGGCTCCCAATTCCCTATTTAGTGCACTCCCAATTCCCTATTTAGTGCACTCCCAATTCCCTATTTAGTGCACTCCCAATTCCCTATTTAGTGCACTCCCAATTCCCTATTTAGTGCACTCCCAATTCCCTATTTAGTGCACTCCTCGTAGGTGCTCCACAACATTAAAAATGGAAAACGGTGCCATTGGGGACATAACCTACGAGTTTGCTGCTCAAGCGTTGGTCAAGCGTTGATCAAAAGTAGTGCACTTAGATAGGAAATGGGGAGAAATATGGGACACAACCAAGCTTTGGAATTGTCTCGTCTCAATGATGCAGACAGTCCAGACATGAACATGAGAGACTGTATAAGGCTGAACTGAGACCTGTACAATGATGCAGACTGTCCAGACATGAACAGGGTAGACTGTACAAGGCTGAACTGAGACCTGTACAATGATGCAGACTGTCCAGACATGAACAGGAGAGACTGTACAAGGCTGAACTGAGACCTGTACAATACAACGACCCCATGATATAATATATATAATATATATGCCATTTAGCAGACGCTTTTATCCAAAGCGACTTACAGTCATGTGTGCATACATTCTATGTATGGGTGGTCCCGGGATCAAACCCACTACCCTGGCTTTACAAGCACCATGCTCTACCAACTGAGCTACAGAAGGACCACAATCATACATCAAAAACAGCATGACAAGCCAACATCCTCTTCCTGCTCAACCCCTCAACATCCTCTTCCTGCTCAAACCCCTTAACATCCTCTTCCTGCTCAAACCCCTCAACATCCTCTTCCTGCTCAACCCCTCAACATCCTCTTCCTCTTTCCTGCTCAACCCCTCAACATCCTCTTCCTGCTCAACCCCTCAACATCCTCTTCCTGCTCAACCCCCCTCTTCCTGCTCAACCCCCTCAACATCCTCTTCCTGCTCAACCCCCTCAACATCCTCTTCCTGCTCAACCCCCTCAACATCCTCTTCCTGCTCAAACCCCTCAACATCCTCTTCCTGCTCAACCCCCTCAACATCCTCTTCCGGCTCAACCCCCTAAGTAGACTATATATATAATGTTGATGTCCTGTACATCAGAGACATCATCTTCTGTAATATACAACTTAAAGAAACAGGTGACTGTACATTCTCAGTAGGATATGATTTGGCATTTTAGATATTTTATTTTTAAGCTGTTTGTGTCCCTGGAAAATGACTCGGCAAAATGCAACAGTTACCTGTAAAGTCAACAATGGAAAGAACGGAAACCATCCGAAATAACAGTTAAGGACAATAGCAAAACATAATAATGTTTTTAATTTCCTTATTGAACATTATTGTTGTCAACAGCAACAGGAATGTGTCTGGATAAAATGTGTTATTACCATGTAGAAACAGCCTGGTGTTATAAAACATGGAATTTGACTATGGACAGCTGGAAATGATCACATTCCACCATGACGGCAAGGAATCTCTGCCACCTCACTACGCTGTCTGAGACCCACACACTAGACCAGACGGGCATCCAGCCTGGGCTCAATACTATTCCAAATCGAGGCCTTTCAGCGCTTGCTCTAGCCTGCTTCCTAATGCAGACAGTTCCAGGAAGGTGAATCATATAAATGTTCCTAGGTGAGAAACAGCACAGCATAGAGAAGAGAAAATACTACTGTGTCGTTAGAACGAATACTTGGAATCTGTCGGACAAATAATAGGCTGCCACAGAGGAAGGTTTGTCTCAGTGGCTGGAAATACAAGGGTTCTCTATGTGTCTAAGGTAAATTCATCCTCTACTCTATAGAAATACAAGGGTTCTCTATGTGTCTAAGGTAAATTCATCCTCTATTCTATAGAAATACAAGGGTTCTCTATGTGTCTAAGGTCCAATCATCCTCTACTCTACTCTACTCTACTCTATAGAAATACAAGGGTTCTCTATGTGTCTAAGGTCCAATCATCCTCTACTCTACTCTATAGAAATACAAGGGCTCTCTATGTGCCTAAGGTTCTCTATGTGTCAATCATCCTCTACTCTATAGAAATACAAGGGTTCTCTATGTGTCTAAGGTAAATTCATCCTCTACTCTATAGAAATACAAGGGTTCTCTATGTGTCTAAGGTAAATTCATCCTCTACTCTATAGAAATACAAGGGTTCTCTATGTGTCTAAGGTCCAATCATCCTCTACTCTACTCTACTCTACTCTATAGAAATACAAGGGTTCTCTATGTGTCTAAGGTCCAATCATCCTCTACTCTACTCTATAGAAATACAAGGGCTCTCTATGTGCCTAAGGTAAATTCATCCTCTACTCTATAGAAATACAAGGGTTCTCTATGTGTCTAAGGTAAATTCATCCTCTACTCTATAGAAATACAAGGGTTCTCTATGTGTCTAAGGTCCAATCATCCTCTACTCTACTCTATAGAAATACAAGGGCTCTCTCTATGTGTCTAAGGTCCAATCATCCAATCATCCTCTACTCTATAGAAATACAAGGGTTCTCTATGTGTGTCTAAGGTCCAATCATCCTCTACTCTATAGAAATACAAGGGTTCTCTATGTGTCTAAGGTCCAATCATCCTCTACTCTACTCTATAGAAATACAAGGGTTCTCTATGTGTCTAAGGTCCAATCATCCTCTACTCTATAGAAATACAAGGGTTCTCTATGTGCCTAAGGTAAATTCATCCTCTACTCTATAGAAATACAAGGGTTCTCTATGTGTCTAAGGTAAATTCATCCTCTACTCTATAGAAATACAAGGGTTCTCTATGTGTCTAAGGTAAATTCATCCTCTACTCTATAGAAATACAAGGGTTCTCTATGTGTCTAAGGTCCAATCATCCTCTACTCTACTCTATAGAAATACAAGGGCTCTCTATGTGTCTAAGGTCCAATCATCCTCTACTCTATAGAAATACAAGGGCTCTCTATGTGTCTAAGGTCCAATCATCCTCTACTCTATAGAAATACAAGGGCTCTCTATGTGTCTAAGGTCCAATCATCCTCTACTCTATAGAAATACAAGGGCTCTCTATGTGTCTAAGGTCCAATCATCCTCTACTCTACTCTATAGAAATACAAGGGCTCTCTATGTGTCTAAGGTCCAATCATCCTCTACTCTATAGAAATACAAGGGCTCTCTATGTGTCTAAGGTCCAATCATCCTCTACTCTACTCTACTCTATAGAAATACAAGGGCTCTCTATGTGTCTAAGGTCCAATCATCCTCTACTCTACTCTATAGAAATACAAGGGCTCTCTATGTGTCTAAGGTCCAATCATCCTCTACTCTATAGAAATACAAGGGCTCTCTATGTATCTAAGGTCCAATCATCCTCTACTCTACTCTACTCTATAGAAATACAAGGGCTCTCTATGTGTCTAAGGTCCAATCATCCTCTACTCTATAGAAATACAAGGGCTCTCTATGTATCTAAGGTCCAATCATCCTCTACTCTACTCTACTCTACTCTACTCTATAGAAATACAAGGGCTCTCTATGTATCTAAGGTCCAAGCATCCACATGGGAGGTTGGAGATAGCAGGTGTCCATTGGACATGATTGAGATAATATCAGAATAAACTGAGAGAAGGTTTTGCATTGCTGTCAGTGACAATGTGACAAACTGAGAGAAGGTTTTGCATTGCTGTCAGTAACAATGTGACAAACTGAGAGAAGGTTTTGCATTGCTGTCAGTGACAATGTGACAAACTGAGAGAAGGTTTTGCATTGCTGTCAGTGACAGTGTGACAAACTGAGAGAAGGTTTTGCATTGCTGTCAGTGACAGTGTGACAAACTGAGAGAAGGTTTTGCATTGCTGTCAGTGACAGTGTGACAAACTGAGAGAAGTAGCTAAACAATTGACAAACTGGATGCATGGTTGTAAATGGCCCAGCCAGCTGCCTATACATTCCAGTACTTTCAGAACCACATCATGGTTGTAAATGGCCCAGCCAGCTGCCTATACATTCCAGTACTTTCAGAACCACATCATTACAGCCTGACTGCTGTAAGACCGTCAGTGGTAACCCGTCACTCTGAATACGTTGGCGAGAAGTTTCTCTGAGACAGGGCGGTTTGATATGAACCGCGGGGGGGAAACGTTCTCCACAAGCTGTCACGGTCACCGGGGTGACTTTGTTGTTATTGATACTGGACCCGCGGGGAGAGCATGGGATATAATCCATACTTCACACTGTACTGATGGTCTGAATGGTATGCATACGACCATAGTTACAATGGTAACTTCCGTTCTAGTATCAGATAGGAGTTCAAATCATCAAATCAAATGTATTTATATAGCCCTTCGTACATCAGCTGATATCTCAAAGTGCTGTACAGAAACCCAGCCTAAAACCCCAAACAGCAAGTAATGCAGGTGTAGAAGCACGGTGGCTAGGAAAACTCCCTAGAAAGGCCAAAACCTAGGAAGAAACCTAGAGAGGAACAAGGCTTTGTGGAGTTCTTTGGCTTGTAACCATAGCAGATCCCTTTGGTGCTCTATAGAACCCTTTTTAAAGGTTCTATAAAGAACCATGCTCACGAGGTTCTAAATGGAACCTGTATGGTGATATGAAGAACTCTTTCCTCAGGTTCTATATTCACGGGTTGCACGTTGCGTCACAATATTGTTTTGAACGTTCGTTTTAGGACTGACGCCCGACTGAGCATTCTACTCAATGCATCCTCATTGGGTGCTGATGACGGGTTGATCTGAAAGTGCATTACTGAGGCTTGAAAACAAAAATGACATTTATAAACACAAATAATTAGTAGGAAAACCTTTTGTCATCATTTTGATGTCGCCAGATTGACTTTAGCTGCAGTATAACGTTAACTAGCTAGCTAAGCTTGAGGGGAGGCCTCCAGATTGACTTTAGCTGCAGTATAACGTTAGCTAGCTAGCTAAACTTGAGGGGAGGCCTCCAAATTGACTTTAGCTGCAGTATAACGTTAGCTAGCTAGCTAAGCATGAGGGGAGACCTCCAGATTTTAGCTAGCTAATGTTAGGGTCCTTTATAGAACATTTATGGAGAATGGTTCTATAAAGAACCTTCTTTAATCTTAAAGGTTCTTTGTAGATCCTATTGAAAACCATACAGGGTTTTATTCTGGTCAGACATGTTATATTGTTCAAATTCCCTAGGTGTTATTATTGACACGTTGAAACAAGTGAGCTTCCTCTGGAGCAGCTGGGGTCCCTGAGGAGAGAATTGAGACCCACTGACTGATTTAGTCAGCTGTTCTCAACTAACACAAGGCCATAACATGAGTCTTTCACAGGACACCTTCACTGACCATTGTCATATCTAATATGTAATGGAATTACACATCAGATAAACTGACATGACTAACTCACAATTGCACAAAAAGAGCTGTGCGTAAACCACGCCCCAAAATATTCTAATGAGCTGCTTCCCCTACATTTTAACTTTCAGTAAAAGAAGAAAGAACCATTTTATGAACTGTAAAGAACCCTAGTTCTGAACTGTAAAGAACCCTAGTTCTGAACTGTAAAGAACCCTAGTTCTGAACTGTAAAGAACCCTAGTTCTGAACTGTAATGAACCCTAGTTCTGAACTGTAAAGAACCCTAGTTCTGAACTGCGAAGAACCATTAAAGAGCTCAAAGGGCTATTTGAGGCATTATGGTTCCACGTAGAACGATCACCTTTCCCAAAGAATCCTTGAGGAACCCTCATTGTTTTAGTGTGTATGACTGTACATCACCTTTACAGTCACAGACACTGGAGAGAGAATCTACGGCACCTATAACAGTAGGACAGCCTGCCACCAGATGCTCAAGCTATTGTTCACGGACAGGAGGGAATTCATAGAGGAGTCAGGTCCATTTGAACTGTAGAGCAGAGAGACAGACTTTCCCCCAGTGCTTTCATAGGGGCCGAGCATTCCTCACAGCTGGTGCAGTGAACAGTCTGTCTGCTGTGTGTGTGTGTGTCTGCTGTGTGTGTGTGTGTCTGCTGTGTGTGTGTGCATGAGTGTGTGTGTGTGTGTGTGTGTGTGTGTGTGTGTGTGTGTGTGTGTGTGTGTGTGTGTGTGCGTGTGTGTGTGTGTGTGTGTGTGTGTGTGTGTGTGTGTGTGTGTGTGTGTGCACTCACCCCTCCTCTTTCCACTACACTGGTGGTGTTCCCTTCCCTTACCTTCATTGGGGAGGTCCTTCCTTGTTTGGACTGGTTCACTTTTGATGGCAGATCTCCTGTAGACCACATGGACACGACCTTTCACCTCCACATCCTGCTGACCCTTCTCCAGAGGCTCGATGAAAAACTCCCCGTTATCAGTCCGGATCAGGCCTGCCTGGAAAAAAACACAGCTCTTCACATAATGTGGTTTAAAGTACTTAAGTAAAAAAATACTTTAAAGTACTACTTAAGTACTTGTTTTGGGGGTATCTGCACTTCACTTTACAATTTATATTTTCGACCATTTTTACTTTTACTACATTCCTTAATAAGAAAATAATGTACTTTTTACTTCATACATTTTCCTTGACACCCAAAAGTACTGGTTACATTTTGAATGCTTAGCAGGACAGGAAACTGGTCCAATTTATGCCCTGAACAGAACATCCCAGTAGGGATCTACTGCCTCTGATCCGGTGCACTCACTAGACACACATACTTCATTTTGTAAATGATGTCTGAATGATGGAGTGTGCTTCTGGCTACCTGAAAATTATTATTATTATATATTTTACATGATGCCATCTGGTTTGCTTAATTTGAAATTATTTTAAATTATTTATAGTTTTACTTTTCATACTTAAGTATCTATTAAACCAAATACTTTTAGACTTTTCCTCAAATAGAATTTTACTGGGTGACTTTTACTTGAGATATTTTCTATTAAGGTTTATTTACTTTTTCCCAACCACTATTCACTTTAGTACCTATAACCCCAGGTCTCTACATTAGTACACAGGCCTCTACATTAGTACACAGGTCTCTACATTAGTACACAGGTCTCTACATTAGTACACAGGCCTCTACATTAGTACACAGATCTCTACATTAGTACACAGGCCTCCACATTAGTACACAGGCCTCTACATTAGTACACAGGCCTCTACATTAGTACACAGGCCTCTACATTAGTACACAGGCCTCTACATTAGTACACAGGCCTCTACATTAGTACACAGATCTCTACATTAGTACACAGGCCTCTACATTAGTACACAGGCCTCTACATTAGTACACAGGCCTCTACATTAGTACACAGGCCTCTACATTAGTACACAGGCCTCTACATTAGTACACAGACCTCTACATTAGTACACAGGCCTCTACATTAGTACACAGATCTCTACATTAGTACACAGGCCTCCACATTAGTACACAGGCCTCTACATTAGTACACAGGCCTCTACATTAGTACACAGGCCTCTACATTAGTACACAGGCCTCTACATTAGTACACAGGCCTCTACATTAGTACACAGGCCTCTACATTAGTACACAGGCCTCTACATTAGTACACAGGCCTCCACATTAGTACACAGGCCTCCACATTAGTACACAGGCCTCTACATTACACAGGCCTCTACATTAGTACACAGGCCTCCAAATTAGTACACAGGCCTCTACATTAGTACACAGGCCTCTACATTAGTACACAGGCCTCTACATTAGTACACAGGCCTCTACATTAGTACACAGGCCTCCACATTAGTACACAGGCCTCTACATTAGTACACAGGCCTCCACATTAGTACACAGGCCTCTACATTAGTACACAGGCCTCCGTATTACTACACTCAGTGTTCAAAGGTTGTTGATTGGCCCTTCACAAGCCCTTAGTATCAGCCCTAGGTATGGAATAACCCCAGTATAATACCAGGCTGTATTCTATAACCCCAGTATAATACAGTATAATAAGTATAATTGTTATTGTGAAGTGGAAACGTCTAGGAGCAACAACGGCTCAGCCGCAAAGTGGTAGGCCACACAAGCTCACACAATGTGACCTCCGAGTGCTGAAGTGCAAAGCGCTTAAAAATATTCTGTCCTCAGTTGCAACACTCACTACCGAGGTACAAACTGCCTCTGGAAGCAACGTCAGCACAAAAACTTTGTCTGGAGCTTCATGAAATGGGTTTCCATGGCCGAGCAGCTACACAACAAACCTAAGATCACCATGCGCAATGCCAAGAGTCAGGTGGAGTGGTGTAAAGCTCGCGGCCATTGGACTCTGGAGCAGTGGAAACACGTTCTTTGGAGTGATGAATCACGCTTCACCATCTGGCAGTCCAACAGGATGAATCTGGGTTTTGCGGATGCCAGGAGAACTCTTCCTGCCTGATTGCATAGTGACAACTGTAAAGTTTGGTGGAGGAGGAATAATGGTCTGGTTCGGGCCCCTTAGTTCCAATGAAGAGAAATCTTAACGGTATAGCATACAACGACATTCTAGACGATTTTGTGCTTCCAACTTTGTAGCAACAGATTGGAAAAGGCCCTTTCCTGTTTCAGCATGACAATACACCCGTGCACAAAGCGAGGTCCATACAGAAACGGTTTGTCGAGATTGGTGTGGAAGAACTTGACTGGCCTGCACAGAACCCTGACCTCAACCCAATCAAACACCATTGGGATGAATTTGAACTCTGACTACAAGCCAGGCCTAATCGCCCAACATCAGTGCCCGACCTCACTAATGCTCTTGTGGTTGGAATGGAAGCCCCACAGTAATGATCCAATATCTAGTGGAAAGCCTTCCCCAAATAGTGGAGGCTGTTATAGCAGCAAAGGGAGGACCAACTCCATACTAATGACCATGATTTAGGAATGAGATGTTGGATGAGCAGGTTTCCACATACTTTTGGTCATTTTTTTAAGGTGAATTATTGAATTCACCTTAAAAAGCTATTTTTAAAATGATTTCCCTTCTCTTCCATATCCATCCTTGAGTAATCTTCTCTTCTTTCAAGTTGTAATTGTAGAGGAGCTGATAATTATCAAAAGGAAGTTAGCCTACAGTGTATGGAGGAATCAATGGGGAAATTATATAGGTCGAAATAATTGAGATAATTATTTCAAAACTATTGGAAAACGTTCCACTGTGTGTTTTTCTCCAAGCAAATTGTATATCTGATTGAGCGTCTCTATTCATGCGGTTTTATTCAATAGTTTGAACAATAATAGTAAAAAAATATTAAAGAAGGACATATTCAATTGCGGGGCTACTGTGAGGTAAACTCATTTTAAACCAATCACTGGAGAGGCAGAGGTCCATAATAACCTCTAAACTGTACAAAGGACACAAGACCAGCTCTCTCTCTCTGTGTGTCTCATCTCAACTCTGTATGACCCCTAAGAGTTTGATTCAAAGCAAAGAGAGAGAGATGGCAGAGCCCAGGGTCTTCCGTACTGGTTCAGACTCCAGAGCCATGCCATCTGGCACAGTAATTTCTGCATGATTGTAGAGCACTCCTTTCCTCTCTAATCCTCCCCTCTCTTCCTTTCCTCTTCTCCTCTCCCCCATCCACCCGTCTCCTCTCCCCCATCCACCCCTCTCCTCTCCCACTTGTCTTCTCCTCTCCTCTCTTCCCTCCACCCTCCTCCTCCTTTCCCCTCTCTCCCTCTCCTCTCCTCCTCCTCCCTCTCTCCTTTCCTCTCTCCCTCTTCTCTCCCCCTCCACCTCTCCTCTCTCCTCCTCCTCCTCGCTCTTCCCTCCTCCTCCCCTCCTTCTCCTCGCTCTTCTCGCTCCTCCTCTCCTCCCCTCCTCCCCCTCCTCCTCCTCCTCCTCGCTCCTTTCGCTCCTCCCTCTCCTCCCTCCTCCTCTCCTCGCTCCTCCTCTCCTCTCCTCTCCTCTCCTCTCCTCTCCTCTCTCCTCCCCGCTCTTCTCGCTCCTCCCCTCCTCCTCCTCCTCTCCTCTCCTCTCCTCTCCTCTCTCCTCCTCCTCCTCCTCCTCCTCTCCTCTCTCCAGACTATAATTAACCATTTCAGTCCACCAGTAGTTTGATGATGCAATCCCATGACAGAGAGAAGGTAACAATTCCTCTCACATGTATAAATGTGTGAAGACATTTGTTCGGTAACGTCATTAACAGTCGTGGATTCCTTTCAGAAATGTGTCAACACCTGTAAACTCAGTTGAAATGTGTGACACGGTACATTTTGTTGGATGTGATGCTTTAGAGTCTGTGCTCATGTCCAACATTCTCTGAGGAACCCACACCCTTTCCTTTAGAAAATACAGTAGGCCATCATTATACTGGTTAAAAAGGGGAAGAAAAAAAAAATGCATTTTGGCAGGGAGAGATATGTATTTCCAGATCCCAGACAAAATGGTACACTACTTAATATGCACAGGAAGTGAGAACAACTGTTTAGCAGCCAAATAACCCCCTATCATAAAGAATCCTCAGCATCGTCTCATACATAACTCGCTGTGAGGAAAAACAAAGTCACAAGTTGGACAGGTACCAGTAACACACTGGAGGTGGTGTAGCCTATAGGAAAGAACAGAGGGATCCGTCACTTTAAAACCAGGAAATACCAGGCAGGTACCAGTAACACTGTAGGTGGTGTAGCCTATAGGAAAGAACGGAGGGATCCGTCACTTTAAAACCAGGAAATGCCAGGCAGGTACCAGTAACACACTGGAGGTGGTGTAGCCTATAGGAAAGAATGGAGGGATCCATCACTTTAAAACCAGGAAATGCCAGGCAGGTACCAGTAACACACTGGAGGTGGTGTAGCCTATAGGAAAGAACGGAGGGATCCATCACTTTAAAACCAGGAAATGCCAGGCAGGTACCAGTAACACACTGGAGGTGGTGTAGCCTATAGGAAAGAACGGAGGGATCCATCACTTTAAAACCAGGAAATGCCAGGCAGGTACCAGTAACACACTGGAGGTGGTGTAGCCTATAGGAAAGAACGGAGGATCCATCACTTTAAAACCAGGAAATGCCAGGCAGGTACCAGTAACACACTGGAGGTGGTGTAGCCTATAGGAAAGAACGGAGGGATCCATCACTTTAAAACCAGGAAATGCCAGGCAGGTACCAGTAACACACTGGAGGTGGTGTAGCCTATAGGAAAGAACGGATCCATCACTTTAAAACCAGGAAATGCCAGGCAGGTACCAGTAACACTGGAGGTGGTGTAGCCTAAAAAGAACAGGGATCCATCACTTTAAAACCAGGAAATGCCAGGCAGGTACCAGTAACACACTGGAGGTGGTGTAGCCTATAGGAAAGAACGGAGGGATCCATCACTTTAAAACCAGGAAATGCCAGGCAGGTACCAGTAACACACTGGAGGTGGTGTAGCCTATAGGGGAGGGATCCATCACTTTAAAACCAGGAAATGCCAGGCAGGTACCAGTAACACACTGGAGGTGGTGTAGCCTATAGGAAAGAACGGAGCCAGATCCATCACTTTAAAAAAGAACAGGATCCATCAAAAACCAGGAAATGCCAGGCAGGTACCAGTAACACTGGAGGTGGTGTAGCCTATAGGAAAGAACGGAGGATCCATCACTTTAAAACCAGGAAATGCCAGGCAGGTACCAGTAACACACTGGAGGTGGTGTAGCCTATAGGAAAGAACGGAGGGATCCATCACTTTAAAACCAGGAAATGCCAGGCAGGTACCAGTAACACACTGGAGGTGGTGTAGCCTATAGGAAAGAACGGAGGGATCCGTCACTTTAAAACCAGGAAATGCCAGGCAGGTACCAGTAACACACTGGAGGTGGTGTAGCCTATAGGAAAGAACGGAGGGATCCATCACTTTAAAACCAGGAAATGCCAGGCAGGTACCAGTAACACACTGGAGGTGGTGTAGCCTATAGGAAAGAACGGAGGGATCCATCACTTTAAAACCAGGAAATGCCAGGCAGGTACCAGTAACACTGGAGGTGGTGTAGCCTATAGGAAAGAACGGAGGGATCCGTCACTTTAAAACCAGGAAATGCCAGGCAGGTACCAGTAACACACTGGAGGTGGTGTAGCCTATAGGAAAGAACGGAGGGATCCGTCACTTTAAAACCAGGAAATGCCAGGCAGGTACCAGTAACACTGGAGGTGGTGTAGCCTATTTAGGAAAGAACGGAGGGATCCGTCACTTTAAAACCAGGAAATGCCAGGCAGGTACCAGTAACACACTGGAGGTGGTGTAGCCTATAGGAAAGAACGGAGGGATCCGTCACTTTAAAACCAGGAAATGCCAGGCAGGTACCAGTAACACACTGGAGGTGGTGCCTAGCCCATATTTAAAACCAGGAAATGCCAGGCGGAGGGAGGTCCATCAAAGAACTTTAAAACCAGGAAATGCCAGGCAGGTACCAGTAACACACTGGAGGTGGTGTAGCCTATAGGAAAGAACGGAGGGATCCATCACTTTAAAACCAGGAAATGCCAGGCAGGTACCAGTAACACACTGGAGGTGGTGTAGCCTATAGGAAAGAACGGAGGGATCCATCACTTTAAAACCAGGAAATGCCAGGCAGGTACCAGTAACACACTGGAGGTGGTGTAGCCTATAGGAAAGAACCCATCACTTTAAAACCAGGAAATGCCAGGCAGGTACCAGTAACACACTGGAGGTGGTGTAGCCTATAGGAAAGAACGTAGGGATCCATCACTTTAAAACCAGGAAATGCCAGGGATCCATCACTTTAAAACCAGGAAATGCCAGGCAGGTACCAGTAACACACTGTAGGTGGTGTAGCCTATAGGAAAGAACGTAGGGATCCATCACTTTAAAACCAGGAAATGCCAGGCAGGTACCAGTAACACACTGTAGGTGGTGTAGCCTATAGGAAAGAACGTAGGGATCCATCACTTTAAAACCAGGAAATGCCAGGCAGGTACCAGTAACACACTGGAGGTGGTGTAGCCTATAGGAAAGAACGTAGGGATCCATCACTTTAAAACCAGGAAATGCCAGGCAGGTACCAGTAACACACTGGAGGTGGTGTAGCCTATAGGAAAGAACGGAGAGATCCGTCACTTTAAAACCAGGAAATGCCAGGCAGGTACCAGTAACACTGGAGGTGGTGTAGCCTAAGGAAAGAACGGAGAGATCCATCACTTTAAAACCAGGAAATGCCAGGCAGGTACCAGTAACACACTGGAGGTGGTGTAGCCTATAGGAAAGAACGGAGAGATCCGTCACTTTAAAACCAGGAAATGCCAGGCAGGTACCAGTAACACTGGAGGTGGTGTAGCCTATAGGAAAGAACGGAGAGATCCATCACTTTAAAACCAGGAAATGCCAGGCAGGTACCAGTAACACACTGGAGGTGGTGTAGCCTATAGGAAAGAACGTAGGGATCCGTCACTTTAAAACCAGGAAATGCCAGGCAGGTACCAGTAACACACTGGAGGTGGTGTAGCCTATAGGAAAGAACGGAGGGATCCATCACTTTAAAACCAGGAAATGCCAGGCAGGTACCAGTAACACACAGGAGGTGGTGTAGCCTATAGGAAAGAACGGAGGGATCCATCACTTTAAAACCAGGAAATGCCAGGCAGGTACCAGTAACACACAGGAGGTGGTGTAGCCTATAGGAAAGAACGGAGGGATCCATCACTTTAAAACCAGGAAATGCCAGGCAGGTACCAGTAACACACTGGAGGTGGTGTAGCCTATAGGAAAGAACGGAGGGATCCATCACTTTAAAACCAGGAAATGCCAGGCAGGTACCAGTAACACACTGGAGGTGGTGTAGCCTATAGGAAAGAATGGAGAGATCCATCACTTTAAAACCAGGAAATGCCAGGCAGGTACCAGTAACACACAGGAGGTGGTGTAGCCTATAGGAAAGAACGGAGGGATCCGTCACTTTAAAACCAGGAAATGCCAGGCAAAGAAATGTATGAATACTTCCTCTGTGGTGTAGCCTAAAAGAATGGTATTTTCTTTTACCAGCCAGCTGGCTGGTGGGCGGAAACTGAACTGGGGCTGTCTGGGGGGGGACGTCTAGTTACACCACTCTAGAACGCTACAGCAGCCAAACATCTGGGAGGCTGGGAGAGGCGATGAGGGAATAGCCTGAACTACTGGTCTAATGGGAGAATGGGGGAATAGCCTGGACTACTGAGTCTAATGGGAGGTTGGGAGAGGAGATGGGGGAATAGCCTGGACTACTGAGTCTAATGGGAGGCTGGGAGAGGAGATGGGGGAATAGCCTGGACTACTGAGTCTAATATGAGGCTGAGAGAGGAGATGGGGGAATAGCCTGGACTACTGAGTCTAATATGAGGCTGAGAGAGGAGATGTGGGAATAGCCTGGTCTACTGAGTCTAATGGGAGGCTGGGAGAGGAGATGGGGGAATAGCCTGGACTACTGAGTCTAATATGAGTCTGAGAGAGGAGATGGGGGAATAGCCTGGACTACTGAGTCTAATATGAGGCTGAGAGAGGAGATGGGGAATAGCCTGGCCTACTGAGTCTAATGGGAGACTGGGAGAGGAGATGGGGGAATAGCCTGGCCTACTGAGTCTAATGGGAGGCTGGGAGAGGAGATGGGGAATAGCCTGGCCTACTGAGTCTAATATGAGGCTGAGAGAGGAGATGGGGGAATAGCCTGGCCTACTGAGTCTAATGGGAGGCTGGGAGAGGAGATGGGGGAATAGCCTGGCCTACTGAGTCTAATGGGAGGCTGGGAGAGGAGATGGGGGAATAGCCTGGCCTACTGAGTCTAATATGAGGCTGAGAGAGGAGATGGGGGAATAGCCTGGCCTACTGAGTCTAATGGGAGGCTGGGAGAGGAGATGGGGGAATAGCCTGGCCTACTGAGTCTAATGGGAGGCTGGGAGAGGAGATGGGGGAATAGCCTGGCCTACTGAGTCTAATGGGAGGCTGGGAGAGGAGATGGGGGAATAGCCTGGCCTACTGAGTCTAATATGAGGCTGAGAGAGGAGATGGGGGAATAGCCTGGCCTACTGAGTCTAATATGAGGCTGAGAGAGGAGATGGGGGAATAGCCTGGCCTACTGAGTCTAATATGAGGCTGGGAGAGGAGATGGGGGAATAGCCTGGCCTACTGAGTCTAATATGAGGCTGGGAGAGGAGATGGGGGAATAGCCTGGACTACTGAGTCTAATGGGAGGCTGGGAGAGGAGATGGGGGAATAGCCTGGCCTACTGAGTCTAATATGAGGCTGAGGGGGGAGCGCAGATGGTGGAACAGCTCGACCTGCAGAGTCTAATATGAGGCTAAGGGAGGAGGCACAGATGGTGGAACAGCTCGGCCTGCAGAGTCTAATGGGGCTCAACTGGTGGAGCTTTAAAACAACCACTGATCTTTTCCCTGCTTAACTAATTAGGTGGTCCTGTCATCGTGGCTCAGTTGGTAAGAGTTGAGTGTGGTGCTGTCAACATCAAGGTTGTGGGTTCAATTCCCACAGGGATCACATAGACACACTGAAAAAAATATACACTCAGTGTACAGTACATTTCTACGGTTAAAAAAATCCCTGACAAGTGTAATAACTGTCTAATGAAAGTGTAATAAAGTGCTCACACACTCTATATATGTAATGGATATAATAACTATGCATTCATACTATGACTCCCACTCTATGGAATGTCCACCACCCTCATTTGACATGACTGCTAAAGTGTTTTTATCTGGTTCTTCAATGATAGACGGAACACACTTGGATTTTATACAAGACCAATAAAATCCAACTTATCACATGGAATGTGCACGGGCTTCATGATGAGGGGAAAAAAACACAAGGTTCTTAAACACTTAAAGGAATTGTCAGCAGATGTGGTTTACCTGCAAGAGTTACATAAAAAAAAACAATTTTAAATGGAATATTTGTAACGAGATTCGTCTTCCTCTGACGAGGAGTATGAAGGATGGGACCAATATGCAGCGTGGTACGTGTTCATGTTGAGATTTATTAACGTTGAACACCAAAAATAAAGTAACAAGGAGAACGAACGAAAACCAAACAGTTGTGTCTGGTGAAGGAAGACAGAGACAGAAAACAAACACCCACAACTAAAATGGTGGAAAAACAGGCTGCCTACGTATGATTCTCAATCAGAGACAACGAACGACACCTGCCTCTGATGGAGAACCATACCAGGCCAAACACATAAATACTACATAGAGCCGGGTTGAAGAGGTCTATACTGCCACCTACTGTAATAACAGCAGAGGTGTAGGCATCCTGATCAATAAGAATAAACCATTACATCCCAGCACACGGACCAAGAAGGCCGTTTTCTAATGTTGAATTGTACCTTACATGGTGAAAAACACACATTGAGTTCATTGTATGTCCCACCAGGGGCATATCTGGTCAATTTTGGATAGAAATCAAACTATATCAGATTAAATCCAGACGCAAACTATTAATCAAGCAGGAGACCGAAATCTTACATTTGATCAGATTGACAGATGTTAAAATGAGAAAAAGACAAATTCAAGGAACGTCCACAAAGAGTCTGAAAATGTTGATCTCAGATCATTTACAGGACACCTGGAGATTACTACTCCCAACTACAAAAGACTACTCCTTTTTTTCTCAAAGTAAGAAAATCTATTCAATCTATTCAAGAAATGACTCCATTTTTATTTTAAACTCTGAACAATTTACTGGGTTAAAAAAAAATCAGTGAAATAGTGATATGAGATTCTGTGGTATCATGCTGAATTACAACAACAGAAATGACACTTAGTGACAGAACAGGGAGAATGAACAGAGCCCATCTTCAAGACCCGAAATGTATTAAAATACGTAAATGTATTTTTTTCCAAAAACTTTTACCATTACAATTGTAAACATAGAGGACAGAGAAAAGTGTGCACCCCGATATCATTTGAAATGCTTTTTAAGGCGTACATTAGGGAAATTATAATCTCATACTCGGACAAAATTCAATCTTAGTTAGAAATTAAAACGAAAGAAAAATAAATTACTGTTTTAAAATAAGCCTATAAAAAATCTCTACATGGTTTAAAAGGTTAAAAAAAAAAATTACAGGTGGGTGAGCAGGTGGGTTTGGGTAGTGGTGACAGAGAGTGATGCAGGTGCTGGAGATAGGGGTGTGAGCAGGTGGGTTTGGGTAGTGGTGACAGAGAGCGATGCAGGTGCTGGAGATAGGGGTGTGAGCAGGTGGGTTTGGGTAGTGGTAACAGAGAGCGATGCAGGTGCTGGAGATAGGGGTGTGAGCAGGTGGGTTTGGGTAGTGGTGACAGAGAGCGATGCAGGTGCTGGAGATAGGGGTGTGAGCAGGTGGGTTTGGGTAGTGGTAACAGAGAGCGATGCAGGTGCTGGAGATAGGGGTGTGAGCAGGTGGGTTTGGGCAGTGGTGACAGAGAGCGATGCAGGTGCTGGAGATAGGGGTGTGAGCAGGTGGGTTTGGGCAGTGGTGACAGAGAGCGATGCAGGTGCTGGAGATAGGGGTGTGAGCAGGTGGGTTTGGGCAGTGGTGACAGAGAGTGATGCAGGTGCTGGAGATAGGGGTGTGAGCAGGTGGGTTTGGGTAGTGGTGACAGAGAGCGATACAGGTGCTGGAGATAGGGGTGTGAGCAGGTGGGTTTGGGCAGTGGTAACAGAGAGCGATGCAGGTGCTGGAGATAGGGGTGTGAGCAGGTGGGTTTGGGCAGTGGTGACAGAGAGTGATGCAGGTGCTGGAGATAGGGGTGTGAGCAGGTGGGTTTGGGCAGTGGTGACAGAGAGTGATGCAGGTGCTGGAGATAGGGGTGTGAGCAGGTGGGTTTGGGCAGTGGTAACAGAGAGCGATGCAGGTGCTGGAGATAGGGGTGTGAGCAGGTGGGTTTGGGTAGTGGTGACAGAGAGCGATGCAGGTGCTGGAGATAGGGGTGTGAGCAGGTGGGTTTGGGCAGTGGTGACAGAGAGCGATGCAGGTGCTGGAGATAGGGGTGTGAGCAGGTGGGTTTGAGTAGTGGTGACGTGGTGGTTGCTTGCGAACGTCTGTATGTTGTCGTTTTTGTTACATGTATGTTTTGTATTGTTTAAAAAAATTATAATCTTACAGATCTTACAAAAAGAAGAAAGTTTAATAAAGTGTAATATAAATTAAATCACTTTCATATTCATACACACCTCCTCGGTAGCCTAACAGTTAAGCTCGTTGGGTCAGTAACTGAAAGATCACTGGGTCGAATCCCTGAGCTGGCAAGGTGGTTAAATCATATTTTCAGTTTTTCCAAACTCACTTCAGCGGTGGTTAAATCTGCCGTTCTGCCCTTGAGCAAGGCAGTTAACCCCCAACAACAACTGCTCCCTGAGTGCCGATGACAGGGTTTGGTTAAATGCGGAAGACACATTTCGGTTGAACGCATTCAATAGGTAACCACTTTTCCTCCCCTTACAGCTCTGATCGTTCCACCAGGGAGGTTTTCCAAAGCCTCGCAAACAAGGGCACCTATCACTAGATGCGTAAAGAAATAAAAGCAGACATTTAATATCTCTTTGAGCATGGTATTATTAAATACTCTTTGGATGGTGTATCAATACACCCAGTCACAATAAAGATACAGGAGTCCTTCCTAACTCAGTTGCCGGAGAGGAAAGAAACCGCTCAGGGATTTCATCATGAGGCCACTGGTGATTTTAAAACACTTACAGAATTTAGTGGCTGTGATAGGAGAAAACTGACGATGGATCAACAATACTCCACAATATTAACCTAAATGACAGAGTGAAAAGAAGAAAGCCTGTACAGAATACAAATATTCCAAAACATGCATCCTGTTTGCAACAAGGAACTAAAGTAATACTGCAAAAAATGTGGCAAAGCAATTCACTTTTTGTCCTGAATACAGTGTTATTTTTGGGGCAAATCCAATACAACACATTACTAAGTACCACTCTCCCTATTTTCAACTTAGTGGTGGCTGCATCATGTTAAGTATATGCTTGTAATCTGGGGAGTTTTTCAGGATAAAAATGTACGGAATGGGGTTAAGCATAGGTAATCCTAGAGGAAAACCTGGTTCAGTCTGGGAGATGAATTCCTCTTTCAGCAGGAACACAATTTAAAACAAGGCCAAATCTACACTGGAGTTGCTGAGTGTAGATCTTTAGTGCAGATCTTTACATAGTGTAGATTTTTACATAGTGTAGATCTTTACATAGTGCAGATCTTTACATAGTGCAGATCTTTACATAGTGCAGATCTTTACATAGTATAGATCTTTACATAGTGTAGATCTTTACATAGTGTAGATCTTTACATAGTGTATATCTTTACATAGTGTAGATCTTTGCATAGTGTAGATCTTTACATAGTGTAGATCTTTACATAGTGCAGATCTTTACATAGTGTAGATCTTTACATAGTGTAGATCTTTACATAGTGTAGATCTTTACATAGTGCAGATCTTTACATAGTGCAGATCTTTACATAGTGTAGATCTTTGCATAGTGTAGATCTTTACATAGTGTAGATATTTACATAGTGCAGATCTTTACATAGTGTAGATCTTTACATAGTGTAGATCTTTACATAGTGCAGATCTTTACATAGTGTAGATCTTTACATAGTGTAGATCTTTACATAGTTACATAGTGCAGATCTTTACGTAGTGTAGATATTTACATAGTGTAGATCTTTACATAGTGTAGATCTTTACATAGTGCAGATCTTTACATAGTGTAGATCTTTACATAGTGCAGATCTTTACATAGTGCAGATCTTTACGTAGTGTAGATCTATGCATAGTGTAGATCTTTACATAGTGTAGATCTTTACATAGTGTAGATCTTTACATAGTGTAGATCTTTACATAGTGTAGATCTTTGCATAGTGTAGATCTTTACATAGCGTAGATCTTTACATAGTGTAGATCTTTACATAGTGCAGATCTTTACATAGTGTAGATCTTAGATCTTTACATAGTGCAGATCTTTACATAGTGCAGATCTTTGCATAGTGTAGATCTTTACATAGTGCAGATCTTTACATAGTTACATAGTGTAGATCTTTACATAGTGTACATCTTTACATAGTGTACATCTTTACATAGTTACATAGTGTAGATCTTTACATAGTTACATAGTGTAGATCTTTACATAGTGTAGATCTTTACATAGTGTACATCTTTACATAGTGTACATCTTTACGTAGTGTAGATATTTACATAGTGTAGATCTTTACATAGTGTAGATCTTTACATAGTGTACATCTTTACGTAGTGTAGATATTTACATAGTGTGGGCAAGACAAAACATTTAAGTGCCTTTGAATGGGATATGGTAGTAGGTGCCAGGCGCACCGGTTTATGTCAAGAACTGCAACGCTGCTGGGTTTTTCACGCTCAACAGTTTCCCGTGTGTATCAAGAATGGTCCACCACCCAAAGGACATCCAAACAACTTGACACGGCTTATCATGAGACACAACTGTGAGAAGCATTGGAGTCAACCTGGTCCAGCGTCCCTGTGGAATGCTTTAAACACCTGGCTCCAACTTCCTAATGTTTGGTATGCTCAGTGTATATCATCTTTAACCCCACCAATACACTACAGTCCAATATTGATATAATTCAAAAGGAGTTTGACTCTGTTTCCTTACTCTGCACTAATGGTCAGAGGGAGCCCTTTTCTGGCAACGATTATTCATTCAGTCGGATCTTAACTACATAGGAAAGTTCATCCAAATTGTGGGAAATTGGTTAACACTTTCGATACGGACAGAGAGAGAGAGAGAGAGAGAGAGAGAGAGAGAGAGAGAGAGAGAGAGAGAGAGAGACAGAGAGACAGAGAGACAGAGAGACAGAGAGCGAGACAGACAGAGAGACAGACAGACAGACAGACAGAGGGCAGTTCATTTGTTCCATCTGTACATCTGTGGGGGTTGATCAAGGTGTCAAAAGGAGACAGTGACAGACGTCTTTCCTGACACTGCGACAGGCTAGAGTATACAACATATCTCAATCCCATTCCCACAGCACAAGACCGCAGCATACCACCCTGCATACCACTGCTGGCTTGCTTCTGAAGCTAAGCAGGGTTGTTCCTGGTCAGTCCCTGGATGGGAGACCAGATGCTGCTGGAAGTGGTGTTGGAGGGCCAGTAGGAGGCACTCTTTCCTCTGGTCTAAAAATATCCCAATGCCCCAGGACAGTGATTGGGGACATTGCCCTGTGTAGGCTGCCGTCGTTCGGATTGGATGTTAAACGGGTGTCCTGACTCTCTGAGGTCATTAAATATCCCATGGCGATTATCGTAAGAGTAGGGGTGTTAACCCTGGTGTCCTGGCTAAATTCCCAATCTGGCCCTTAAACCATCACCTAATAATCCCCAGGTTACAATTGGCTCATTCATCCCCCTCCTGTAACTATTCCCCAGGTTGTTGCTGCAAATGAGAATGTGTTCTCAGTCAACTTACCTGGTCAAATAACAGAAAAATAAAAAAGACGAAGTGAAAATGAATATAGCTTGACAATTATGAATTCTCTAATAAAAAAAACATTTTGATTAAAAGAGCAAATGCACATCCCTTATTGCTGAAGGCTGGAAAAACAATGCACAGTGGGCCAGAGCATAAACTGGGGGAACAATGCACAGTGGGCCAGAGCATAAACTGGGGGAACAATGCACAGTGGGCCAGAGCATAAACTGGGGAAACAATGCACAGTGGGCCAGAGCATAAACTGGGTGAAACAATGCACAGTGGGCCAGAGCATAAACTGGGTGAAACAATGCACAGTGGGCCAGAGCATAAACTGGGTGAAACAATGCACAGTGGGCCAGAGCATAAACTGGGTGAAACAATGCACAGTGGGCCAGAGCATAAACTGGGGAAACAATGCACAGTGGACCAGAGCATAAACTGGGTGAAACAATGCACAGTGGGCCAGAGCATAAACTGGGTGAAACAATGCACAGTGGGCCAGAGCATAAACTGGGGAAACAATGCACAGTGGGCCAGAGCATAAACTGGGTGAAACAATGCACAGTGGGCCAGAGCATAAACTGGGAAACAATGCACAGTGGGCCAGAGCATAAACTGGGTGAAACAATGCACAGTGGGCCAGAGCATAAACTGGGAAACAATGCACATTGGGCCAGAGCATAAACTGGGTGAAACAATGCACAGTGGGCCAGAGCATAAACTGGGAAACAATGCACAGTGGGCCAGAGCATAAACTGGGTGAAACAATGCACAGTGGGCCAGAGCATAAACTGGGAAACAATGCACAGTGGGCCAGAGCATAAACTGGGTGAAACAATGCACAGTGGGCCAGAGCATAAACAGTGGGCCAGAGCATAAACTGGGAAACAATGCACAGTGGGCCAGAGCATAAACTGGGTGAAACAATGCACAGTGGGCCAGAGCATAAACTGGGTGAAACAATGCACAGTGGGCCAGAGCATAAACTGGGTGAAACAACTCTTTAAAAACCCCACCGCAAGAGCATAAACTGGGGAAACAATGCACAGTGGGCCAGAGCATAAACTGGGTGAAACAATGCACAGTGGGCCAGAGCATAAACTGGGTGAAACAATGCACAGTGGGCCAGAGCATAAACTGGGTGAAACAATGCACAGTGGGCCAGAGCATAAACTGGGTGAAACAATGCACAGTGGGCCAGAGCATAAACTGGGTGAAACAATGCACAGTGGGCCAGAGCATAAACTGGGTGAAACAATGCACAGTGGGCCAGAGCATAAACTGGGGAAACAATGCACAGTGGGCCAGAGCATAAACTGGGGAAACAATGCACAGTGGGCCAGAGCATAAACTGGGGAAACAATGCACAGTGGGCCAGAGCATAAACTGGGGAAACAATGCACAGTGGGCCAGAGCATAAACTGGGTGAAACAATGCACAGTGGGCCAGAGCATAAACAGTGGGCCAGAGCATAAACTGGGGAAACAATGCACAGTGGGCCAGAGCATAAACTGGGTGAAACAATGCACAGTGGGCCAGAGCATAAACAGTGGGCCAGAGCATAAACTGGGGAAACAATGCACAGTGGGCCAGAGCATAAACTGGGTGAAACAATGCACAGTGGGCCAGAGCATAAACTGGGTGAAACAATGCACAGTGGGCCAGAGCATAAACTGGGGGAAACAATGCACAGTGGGCCAGAGCATAAACTGGGGAAACAATGCACAGTGGGCCAGAGCATAAACTGGGGAAACAATGCACAGTGGGCCAGAGCGTAAACTGGGGAAACAATGCACAGTGGGCCAGAGCATAAACTGGGGAAACAATGCACAGTGGGCCAGAGCATAAACTGGGTGAAACAATGCACAGTGGGCCAGAGCATAAACTGGGTGAAACAATGCACAGTGGGCCAGAGCATATACTGGGTGAAACAATGCACAGTGGGCCAGAGCATAAACTGGGGAAACAATGCACAGTGGGCCAGAGCATAAACTGGGTGAAACAATGCACAGTGGGCCAGAGCATAAACTGGGGAAACAATGCACAGTGGGCCAGAGCATAAACTGGGGAAACAATGCACAGTGGGCCAGAGCATAAACTGGTGAAACAATGCACAGTGGGCCAGAGCATAAACTGGGTGAAACAATGCACAGTGGGCCAGAGCATAAACTGGGTGAAACAATGCACAGTGGGCCAGAGCATAAACTGGGTGAAACAATGCACAGTGGGCCAGAGCATAAACTGGGGAAACAATGCACAGTGGGCCAGAGCATAAACTGGGGAAACAATGCACAGTGGGCCAGAGCATAAACTGGGGAAACAATGCACAGTGGGCCAGAGCGTAAACTGGGGAAACAATGCACAGTGGGCCAGAGCATAAACTGGGGAAACAATGCACAGTGGGCCAGAGCATAAACTGGGTGAAACAATGCACAGTGGGCCAGAGCATAAACTGGGGAAACAATGCACAGTGGGCCAGAGCATAAACTGGGTGAAACAATGCACAGTGGGCCAGAGCATAAACTGGGGAAACAATGCACAGTGGGCCAGAGCATAAACTGGGGAAACAATGCACAGTGGGCCAGAGCATAAACTGGGGAAACAATGCACAGTGGGCCAGAGCATAAACTGGGTGAAACAATGCACAGTGGGCCAGAGCATAAACTGGGTGAAACAATGCACAGTGGGCCAGAGCATAAACTGGGGAAACAATGCACAGTGGGCCAGAGCATAAACTGGGTGAAACAATGCACAGTGGGCCAGAGCATAAACTGGGGAAACAATGCACAGTGGGCCAGAGCATAAACTGGGGAAACAATGCACAGTGGGCCAGAGCATAAACTGGGGAAACAATGCACAGTGGGCCAGAGCATAAACTGGGGAAACAATGCACAGTGGGCCAGAGCATAAACTGGGGAAACAATGCACAGTGGGCCAGAGCATAAACTGGGTGAAACAATGCACAGTGGGCCAGAGCATAAACTGGGGAAACAATGCACAGTGGGCCAGAGCATAAACTGGGGAAACAATGCACAGTGGGCCAGAGCATAAAATGGTGAAACAATGCACAGTGGGCCAAAGCATAAACTGGGTGAAACAATGCACAGTGGGACAGAGCATAAACTGGGTGAAACAATGCACAGTGGGCCAGAGCATAAACTGGGTGAAACAACTCTTTAAAAACCCCACCGCAAGAGCATAAACTGGGGAAACAATGCACAGTGGGCCAGAGCATAAACTGGGTGAAACAATGCACAGTGGGCCAGAGCATAAACTGGGTGAAACAATGCACAGTGGGCCAGAGCATAAACTGGGTGAAACAATGCACAGTGGGCCAGAGCATAAACTGGGTGAAACAATGCACAGTGGGCCAGAGCATAAACTGGGTGAAACAATGCACAGTGGGCCAGAGCATAAACTGGGTGAAACAATGCACAGTGGGCCAGAGCATAAACTGGGGAAACAATGCACAGTGGGCCAGAGCATAAACTGGGGAAACAATGCACAGTGGGCCAGAGCATAAACTGGGGAAACAATGCACAGTGGTCCAGAGCATAAACTGGGAAACAATGCACAGTGGGCCAGAGCATAAACTGGGTGAAACAATGCACAGTGGGCCAGAGCATAAACAGTGGGCCAGAGCATAAACTGGGGAAACAATGCACAGTGGGCCAGAGCATAAACTGGGTGAAACAATGCACAGTGGGCCAGAGCATAAACAGTGGGCCAGAGCATAAACTGGGGAAACAATGCACAGTGGGCCAGAGCATAAACTGGGTGAAACAATGCACAGTGGGCCAGAGCATAAACCGGGTGAAACAATGCACAGTGGGCCAGAGCATAAACTGGGGAAACAATGCACAGTGGGCCAGAGCATAAACTGGGGAAACAATGCACAGTGGGCCAGAGCATAAACTGGGGAAACAATGCACAGTGGGCCAGAGCGTAAACTGGGGAAACAATGCACAGTGGGCCAGAGCATAAACTGGGGAAACAATGCACAGTGGGCCAGAGCATAAACTGGGTGAAACAATGCACAGTGGGCCAGAGCATAAACTGGGTGAAACAATGCACAGTGGGCCAGAGCATATACTGGGTGAAACAATGCACAGTGGGCCAGAGCATAAACTGGGAAACAATGCACAGTGGGCCAGAGCATAAACTGGGTGAAACAATGCACAGTGGGCCAGAGCATAAACTGGGCAAACAATGCACAGTGGGCCAGAGCATAAACTGGGGAAACAATGCACAGTGGGCCAGAGCATAAACTGGTGAAACAATGCACAGTGGGCCAGAGCATAAACTGGGTGAAACAATGCACAGTGGGCCAGAGCATAAACTGGGTGAAACAATGCACAGTGGGCCAGAGCATAAACTGGGTGAAACAATGCACAGTGGGCCAGAGCATAAACTGGGGAAACAATGCACAGTGGGCCAGAGCATAAACTGGGGAAACAATGCACAGTGGGCCAGAGCATAAACTGGGGAAACAATGCACAGTGGGCCAGAGCGTAAACTGGGGAAACAATGCACAGTGGGCCAGAGCATAAACTGGGGAAACAATGCACAGTGGGCCAGAGCATAAACTGGGTGAAACAATGCACAGTGGGCCAGAGCATAAACTGGGTGAAACAATGCACAGTGGGCCAGAGCATAAACTGGGTGAAACAATGCACAGTGGGCCAGAGCATAAACTGGGGAAACAATGCACAGTGGGCCAGAGCATAAACTGGGTGAAACAATGCACAGTGGGCCAGAGCATAAACTGGGGAAACAATGCACAGTGGGCCAGAGCATAAACTGGGGAAACAATGCACAGTGGGCCAGAGCATAAACTGGTGAAACAATGCACAGTGGGCCAGAGCATAAACTGGGTGAAACAATGCACAGTGGGCCAGAGCATAAACTGGGGAAACAATGCACAGTGGGCCAGAGCATAAACTGGGTGAAACAATGCACAGTGGGCCAGAGCATAAACTGGGGAAACAATGCACAGTGGGCCAGAGCATAAACTGGGGAAACAATGCACAGTGGGCCAGAGCATAAAATGGTGAAACAATGCACAGTGGGCCAGAGCATAAACTGGGGAAACAATGCACAGTGGGCCAGAGCATAAACTGGGTGAAACAATGCACAGTGGGCCAGAGCATAAACTGGGTGAAACAACTCTTTAAAAACCCCACCGCAAACTTGTATCTCAAACAGACCGTTTAGGAAAATGCTTGATATTTCCTCATAGAGGATGATGTCATCCTCCTGTGGAGGATGAGCTGGCCAATCAGCGCTCTCCTCACATGAGTATGTTTTCTGACCTCTGTACGCACACAAGTATTTTTAACATACTTAATTATACATTTTTTGGAAGGAAAACTGATTATAAGTCATACTGTATTTCATAGAAATCTGGAAAAACTGGACAGTCACTTTAACAACAACTTCCAAACCGTGACTGATCAGCTCACTTTATACTGCTAACTGTCCGATCAGCTGTATTCCTTAATGTCATGGTTCCAGTCCTAAATGTCATGGTTCCAGTCCAATCAGCTGTATTCCTAAATGTCATGGTTCCAGTCCAATCAGCTGTATTCCTAAATGTCATGGTTCCAGTCCAATCAGCTGTATTCCTAAATGTCATGGTTCCAGTCCGATCAGCTGTATTCCTAAATGTCATGGTTCCAGTCCGATCAGCTGTATTCCTAAATGTCATGGTTCCAGTCCAATCAGCTGTATTCCTAAATGTCATAGTTCCAGTCCTAAATGTCATGGTTCCAGTCCAATCAGCTGTATTCCTAAATGTCATGGTTCCAGTCCTAAATGTCATGGTTCCAGTCCGATCAGCTGTATTCGTAAATGTCATGGTTCCAGTCCTAAATGTCATGGTTCCAGTCCAATCAGCTGTATTCCTAAATGTCATGGTTCCAGTCCAATCAGCTGTATTCCTAAATGTCATGGTTCCAGTCCAATCAGCTGTATTCCTAAATGTCATGGTTCCAGTCCTATCAGCTGTATTCCTAAATGTCATGGTTCCAGTCCTAAATGTCATGGTTCCAGTCCGATCAGCTGTATTCCTAAATGTCATGGTTCCAGTCCTAAATGTCATGGTTCCAGTCTGATCAGCTGTAGTCCTAAATGTCATGGTTCCAGTCCAATCAGCTGTATTCCTAAATGTCATGGTTCCAGTCCGATCAGCTGTATTCCTAAATGTCATGGTTCCAGTCCTAAATGTCATGGTTCCAGTCCGATCAGCTGTAGTCCTAAATGTCATGGTTCCAGTCCAATCAGCTGTATTCCTAAATGTCATGGTTCCAGTCCGATCAGCGGTATTCCTAAAAGTCATGGTTCCAGTCCTAAATGTCATGGTTCCAGTCCAATCAGCTGTATTCCTAAATGGCATGGTTCCAGTCCAATCAGCTGTATTCCTAAATGTCATGGTTCCAGTCCTAAATGTCATGGTTCCAGTCCAATCAGCTGTATTCCTAAATGTCATGGTTCCAGTCCAATCAGCTGTATTCCTAAATGTCATGGTTCCAGTCCAATCAGCTGTATTCCTAAATGTCATGGTTCCAGTCCTAAATGTCATGGTTCCAGTCCAATCAGCTGTATTCCTAAATGTCATGGTTCCAGTCCGATCAGTTGTGTGCGTAGAGCAGGACATGACAAAGCATCGTACTAAAGTCAGACCTAGTAGAACACACCACTGAACCGGCCTGGCTAGATCTGCTGATGTACTATCGAACCCCAATCCAACGGGTCAAGTACTTGAAAGTGACCGACGCATTAGTTTCATCACGTACAGTAGTGAACTAATCTGCACAGACTAATCTGCACCGACATACTGTTTATTTTATTTGACCTTTATGTAACTGGGCAAGTCAGCTAAGAATTCTTCTTTTCAATGACGGCCTGGGAACAGTGGGTTAACTGCCTGTTCAGGGGCAGAACGACAGATTTGTACCTTGTCAGCTCGGGATTTGAACTTGCAACCTTTCGGTTACTAGTTCAACGCTCTAACCACTAGGCTACCCTGCCCACCCGACATACTGTAGTTGGCACACGTAAAGAATTCAATATCACATGATGGTAGGGATCTGTAATCTGTCCCTGTCAACTCGGATGAGGTAACCCAACACCATCCTAACACACCCATCAGTTAGATGATGTGAACCCAGACAGCATCCCAAATGGCACCCTATTCTCTATTTAGTGCACTACTTTTGAACAGGTCCCATAGGGGAAATAGGGTGCCATTTGTGACGAATGCCCTCTCCGGCGCTGCTGTTGCTAGGTGGCTCTCTCTGCGTTTAACTGACGGTAACAGAAATAGCTTGTCCTTCTCTTCCCAGTTCCCAGTCAGTGCAGTCATCCATCCCGGTACTCATGTTTCACCCAACAGATGTCATTCTATCACACATCACCGGTGTTAATTCCCCAACCATGAGAAACAGCACATCATAGCCATCATAGCCATCGTTCATCGGCACCTAGAACAACAATGCGCTAGAGCTATCCTAGTACATCTGTCATGGTGTTATCACTATCCTAGTACATCTGTCATGGTATTATCACTATCCTAGTACATCTGTCATGATGTTATCACTATCCTAGTACATCTGTCATGGTGTTATCACTATCCTAGTACATCTGTATAACAACTGTCATGGTGTTATCACTATCCTAGTACATCTGTCATGGTGTTATCACTATCCTAGTACATCTGTCATGGTGTTATCACTATCCTAGTACATCTGTCATGGTGTTATCACTATCCTAGTACATCTGTCATGGTGTTATCACTATCCTAGTACATCTGTCATGATGTTATCACTATCCTAGTACATCTGTCATGGTGTTATCACTATCCTAGTACATCTGTCATGGTGTTATCACTATCCTAGTACATCTGTCATGATGTTATCACTATCCTAGTACATCTGTCATGGTGTTATCACTATCCATCTGTCATACATCTGTCATCTGTGTTATCACTATCCTAGTACATCTGTCATGGTGTTATCACTATCCTAGTACATCTGTCATGGTGTTATCACTATCCTAGTACATCTGTCATGGTGTTATCACTATCCTAGTACATCTGTCATGATGTTATCACTATCCTAGTACATCTGTCATGGTGTTATCACTATCCTAGTACATCTGTCATGGTGTTATCACTATCCTAGTACATCTGTCATGGTGTTATCACTATCCTAGTACATCTGTCATGGTGTTATCACTATCCTAGTACATCTGTCATGATGTTATCACTATCCTAGTACATCTGTCATGGTGTTATCACTATCCTAGTACATCTGTCATGGTGTTATCACTATCCTAGTACATCTGTCATGATGTTATCACTATCCTAGTACATCTGTCATGGTGTTATCACTATCCTAGTACATCTGTCATGGTGTTATCACTATCCTAGTACATCTGTCATGATGTTATCACTATCCTAGTACATCTGTCATGGTGTTATCACTATCCTAGTACATCTGTCATGGTGTTATCACTATCCTAGTACATCTGTCATGGTGTTATCACTATCCTAGTACATCTGTCATGGTGTTATCACTATCCTAGTACATCTGTCATGGTGTTATCACTATCCTAGTACATCTGTCATGGTGTTATCACTATCCTAGTACATCTGTCATGGTGTTATCACTATCCTAGTACATCTGTCATGATGTTATCACTATCCTAGTACATCTGTCATGGTGTTATCACTATCCTAGTACATCTGTCATGATGTTATCACTATCCTAGTACATCTGTCATGGTGTTATCACTATCCTAGTACATCTATCATGGTGTTATCACTATCCTAGTACATCTGTCATGGTGTTATCACTATCCTAGTACATCTGTCATGATGTTATCACTATCCTAGTACATCTGTCATGGTGTTATCACTATCCTAGTACATCTGTCATGGTGTTATCACTATCCTAGTACATCTGTCATGATGTTATCACTATCCTAGTACATCTGTCATGATGTTATCACTATCCTAGTACATCTGTCATGATGTTATCACTATCCTAGTACATCTGTCATGGTGTTATCACTATCCTAGTACATCTGTCAAGGTGTTATCACTATCCTAGTACATCTGTCATGGTGTTATCACTATCCTAGTACAGCTGTCATGGTGTTATCACTATCCTAGTACATCTGTCATGGTGTTATCACTATCCTAGTACATATGTCATGGTGTTATCACTATCCTAGTACATCTGTCATGATGTTATCACTATCCTAGTACAGCTGTCATGATGTT
This sequence comes from Oncorhynchus keta, assembly GCF_023373465.1. Taxonomy (NCBI): domain Eukaryota; kingdom Metazoa; phylum Chordata; class Actinopteri; order Salmoniformes; family Salmonidae; genus Oncorhynchus; species Oncorhynchus keta. The sequence continues at coordinate 3,822 of NW_026288740.1, read as the reverse complement.
ATCACTGTCCTAGTACAGCTGTCATGGTGTTATCACTATCCTAGTACATCTGTCATGGTGTTATCACTATCCTAGTACATCTGTCATGGTGTTATCACTATCCTAGTACATCTGTCATGGTGTTATCGCTATCCTAGTACAGCTGTCATGGTGTTATCACTATCCTAGTACATCTGTCATGGTGTTATCACTATCCTAGTACATCTGTCATGGTGTTATCACTATCCTAGTACATCTGTCATGGTGTTATCACTATCCTAGTACATCTGTCATGGTGTTATCACTATCCTAGTACAGCTGTCATGGTGTTATCACTATCCTAGTACATCTGTCATGGATCTAACTGTCATGGTGTTATCACTATCCTAGTACATCTGTCATGGTGTTATCACTATCCTAGTACATCTGTCATGGTGTTATCACTATCCTAGTACATCTGTCATGGTGTTATCGCTATCCTAGTACAGCTGTCATGGTGTTATCACTATCCTAGTACATCTGTCATGGTGTTATCACTATCCTAGTACATCTGGCATGGTGTTATCACTATCCTAGTACATCTGTCATGGTGTTATCACTATCCTAGTACATCTGTCATGGTGTTATCACTATCCTAGTACATCTGTATAACAACTGTCATGGTGTTATCACTATCCTAGTACATCTGTCATGGTGTTATCACTATCCTAGTACATCTGTCACGGTGTTATCACTATCCTAGTACATCTGTCATAGTGTTATCAATATCCTAGTACATCTGTCATGGATCTAACTGTCATGTGAATGTCGATAGTGTAGCTGAGAAGCTGTTACACAGGGCCCTGGATCTAACTGTCATGTGAATGTCGATAGTGTAGCTGAGAAGCTGTTACACAGGGCCCTGGATCTAACTGTCATGTGAATGTCGATAGTGTAGCTGAGAAGCTGTTACACAGGGCCCTGGATCTAACTGTCATGTGAATGTCGATAGTGTAGCTGAGAAGCTGTTACACAGGGCCCTGGATCTAACTGTCATGTGCTGGAGGTCTGGGATCAGAGGGCTGAATAGGGACTGGGGGATATCTAGTCAGTTGTAGAACTGAATGCATTCAACTGAAATGTGTCTTCCACATTTAACCCAACCCCTCTGAATCAGAAAGGTGCAGGGTAATGCCTTGATCGACATCCACGGCACCCAGGGAACAGTGGGTTAGGGGCAGGGGCAGATTTTTACCTTGTCAGCTCGGGGATTCGATCCAGAAATGTTTCAGTTACTGGCCCAATGCTCTAACCACTAGGCTACCTGCTGGTTACTGGCCCAATGCTCTAACCACTAGGCTACCTGCTGGTTACTGGCCCAACGCTCTAACCACTAGGCTACCTGCTAGTTACTGGCCCAACGCTCTAACCACTAGGCTACCTGCTAGTTACTGGCCCAACGCTCTAACCACTAGGCTACCTGCCACCCCAAAAGAGGGCTGAGCAGAGAGCTGAGCAGAGGGCTGAACAATCTTGCCCCTCTGGGTACATGGCAGGGTACCAAGATAACGTAACTGTTACTGGGTGATGTCATGCCCTCTTTGAGAGAGGATAGACTTTCATGTCGGGTGTGGGGGGGTGAAAGAGGAGGACTGACTATAGATTGTTGGGAGATGTTCCCCCTCTGAGAGAGGAGAGAGGACTGACTATGGAAAGTTGGGAGATGTTCTCCCTCTGAGAGAGGAGAGACTGACTATGGGACATTGGGAGATGTTCCCTTTGAGAGAGGAGAGAAGACTGACTATGGGACATTGGGAGATGTTCTCCCTCTGAGAGAGGAGAGAGGACTGACTATGGGACATTGGGAGATGTTCCCCCTCTGAGAGAGGAGAGAGGACTGACTATGGGACATTGGGAGATGTTCCCCCTCTGAGAGAGGAGAGACTGACTATGAGACATTGGGAGATGTTCCCCCTCTGAGAGAGGAGAGACTGACTATGGGACATTGGGAGATGTTCCCCCTCTGAGAGAGGAGAGAGGACTGACTATGGGACATTGGGAGATGTTCCCCCTCTGAGAGAGGAGAGACTGACTATGGGACATTGGGAGATGTTCTCCCTCTGAGAGAGGAGAGAGGACTGACTATGGGAAGTTGGGAGATGTTCTCCCTCTGAGAGAGGAGAGAGGACTGACTATGGGACATTGGGAGATGTTCCCCCTCTGAGAGAGGAGAGACTGACTATGGGACATTGGGAGATGTTCTCCTCTGAGAGAGGAGAGAGGACTGACTATGGGAAGTTGGGAGATGTTCTCCTCTGAGAGAGGAGAGAGGACTGACTATGGGACATTGGGAGCTGTTCCCCTCTGAGAGAGGAGAGAGGACTGACTATGGGACGTTGAGAGATGTTCCTCTGAGAGAGGAGAGACTGACTATGGGACATTGGGAGATGTTCTCCCTCTGAGAGAGGAGAGAGGACTGACTATGGGAAGTTGGGAGATGTTCTCCCTCTGAGAGAGGAGAGAGGACTGACTATGGGAAGTTGGGAGATGTTCTCCCTCTGAGAGAGGAGAGAGGACTGACTATGGGAAGTTGAGAGATGTTCCCCCTCTGAGAGAGGAGAGAGGACTGACTATAGGAAGTTGAGAGATGTTCTCCCTCTGAGAGAGGAGAGAGGACTGACTATAGGAAGTTGAGAGATGTTCTCCCTCTGAGAGAGGAGAGAGGACTGACTATGGGAAGTTGAGAGATGTTCTCCCTCTGAGAGAGGAGAGAGGACTGACTATAGGAAGTTGAGAGATGTTCTCCCTCTGAGAGAGGAGAGAGGACTGACTATAGGAAGTTGAGAGATGTTCTCCCTCTGAGAGAGGAGAGATGACTGACTATAGGAAGTTGGGAGATGTTCTCCCTCTGAGAGAGGAGAGAGGACTGACTATGGGACATTGGGAGATGTTCTCCCTCTGAGAGAGGAGAGAGGACTGACTATGGGACGTTGAGAGATGTTCCCTCTGAGAGAGGAGAGACTGACTATGGGACATTGGGAGATGTTCTCCCTCTGAGAGAGGAGAGAGGACTGACTATGGGAAGTTGGGAGATGTTCTCCCTCTGAGAGAGGAGAGAGGGACTGACTATGGGATGTTGGGAGATGTTCTCCTCTGAGAGAGGAGAGAGGACTGACTATGGGATGTTGGGAGATGTTCTCCTCTGAGAGAGGAGAGAGGACTGACTATGGGATGTTGGGAGATGTTCTCCCTCTGAGAGAGGAGAGAGGACTGACTATGGGATGTTGGGAGATGTTCTCCTCTGAGAGAGGAGAGAGGACTGACTATGGGATGTTGGGAGATGTTCCCCCTCTGAGAGAGGAGAGAGGACTGACTATGGGACATTGGGAGATGTTCTCCCTCTGAGAGAGGAGAGAGGACTGACTATAGGAAGTTGGGAGATGTTCTCCCTCTGAGAGAGGAGAGAGGACTGACTATGGGACATTGGGAGATGTTCCCCCTCTGAGAGAGGAGAGAGGACTGAATATGGGATGTTGGGAGCTGTTCCCCCTCTGAGAGAGGAGAGAGGACTGAATATGGGATGTTGGGAGCTGTTCCCCCTCTGAGAGAGGAGAGAGGACTGAATATGGGATGTTGGGAGCTGTTCCCCCTCTGAGAGAGGAGAGAGGACTGAATATGGGATGTTGGGAGCTGTTCCCCCTCTGAGAGAGGAGAGAGGACTGAATATGGGATGTTGGGAGCTGTTCCCCCTCTGAGAGAGGAGAGAGGACTGAATATGGGATGTTGGGAGATGTTCCCCTCTGAGAGAGAGAGAGGACTGACTATGGGATGTTGGGAGATGTTTCCCCTCTGAGAGAGGAGAGA
>NW_026288739.1:0-15000 GCF_023373465.1 Oncorhynchus keta | reverse complement strand
GCTGCTTTTGATACCATCGATCACCACATTCTTTTGGAGAGATTGGAAACCCAAATTGGTCTACACGGACAAGTTCTGGCCTGGTTTAGATCTTATCTGTCGGAAAGATATCAGTTTGTCTCTGTGAATGGTTTGTCCTCTGACAAATCAACTGTACATTTCGGTGTTCCTCAAGGTTCTGTTTTAGGACCACTATTGTTTTCACTATATATTTTACCTCTTGGGGATGTTATTCGAAAACATAATGTAAACTTTCACTGCTATGCGGATGACACACAGCTGTACATTTCAATGAAACATGGTGAAGCCCCAAAATTGCCTCGCTAGAAGCATGTGTTTCAGACATAAGGAAGTGGATGGCTGCAAACTTTCTACTATTAAACTCGGACAAAACAGAGATGCTTGTTCTAGGTCCCAAGAAACAAAGAGATCTTCTGTTGAATCTGACAATTAATCTTAATGGTTGTACAGTCGCCTCAAATAAAACTGTGAAGGACCTCGGCGTTACTCTGACCCTGATCTCTCTTTGAAGAACATATCAAGACCATTTCGAGGACAGCTTTTTTCCATCTACGTAACATTGCAAAAATCAGAAACTTTCTGTCCAAAAATGATGCAGAAAAATTAATCCATGCTTTTGTCACTTCTAGGTTAGACTACTGCAATGCTCTATTTTCCGCTACCCTCCGGATAAAGCACTAAATAAACTTCAGTTAGTGCTAAATACGGCTGCTAGAATCCTGACTAGAACCAAAAAATTTGATCATATTACTCCAGTGCTAGCCTCTCTACACTGGCTTCCTGTCAAAGCAAGGGCTGATTTCAAGGTTTTACTGCTAACCTACAAAGCATTACATGGGCTGCTCCTACCTACCTCTCTGATTTGGTCCTGCCGTACATACCTACACGTACGCTGCGGTCACAAGACGCAGGCCTCCTAATTGTCCCTAGAATTTCTAAGCAAACAGCTGGAGGCAGGCTTTCTCCTATAGAGCTCCATTTTTATGGAACGGTCTGCCTACCCATGTCAGAGACGCAAACTCGGTCTCAACTCTTTAAGTCTTTACTGAAGACTCATCTCTTCAGTGGGTCATATGATTGAGTGTAGTCTGGCCCAGGAGTGGAAGGTGAACGGAAAGTGCTCTGGAGCAACGAACCGCCCTTGCTGTCTCTGCCTGGCCGGTTCCCCTTTTCCACTGGGATTCTCTGCCTCTAACCCTGTTACGGGGGCTGGAGTCACTGGCTTGCTGGGCTCTCTCGTGCCGTCCCTGGGGGTGCGTCACCTGGGTGGGTTGATTCACTGTTGTGGTCGGCCTGTCTGCTGTCCCCCCCTGGGTTGTACCGTGGCGGAGATCTTTGTGGGCTATACTCGGCCTTGTCTCAGGATGGTAAGTTGGTGGTTGAAGATATCCCTCTAGTGGTGTGGGGGATGTGCTTTGGCAAAGTGGGTGGGGTTATATCCTTCCTGTTTGGCCCTGTCCGGGGTGTCCTCGGATGGGGCCACAGTGTCTCCTGACCCCTCCTGTCTCAGCCTCCAGTATTTATGCTGCAGTAGTTTATGTGTCAGGGGGCTAGGGTCAGTTTGTTATATCTGGAGTACTTCTCCTGTCCTATTCGGTGTCCTGTGTGAATCTAAGTGTGCGTTCTCTAATTCTCTCCTTCTCTCTTTCTTTCTCTCTCTCGGAGGACCTGAGCCCTAGGACCATGTCCCAGGACTACCTGACATGAGGACTCCTTGCTGTCTCCAGTCCACCTGGCCATGCTCCTGCTCCAGTTTCAACTGACCTGAGCCCTAGGACCGTGCCCCAGGACTACCTGACATGAAGGCTCCTTGCTGTCCCCAGTCCACCTGACTGTGCTGCTGCTCCAGTTTCAACTGTTCTGCCTTATTATTATTCGACCATGCTGGTCATTTATGAACATTTGAACATCTTGGTCATGTTCTGTTATAATCTCTACCCGGCACAGCCAGAAGAGGACTGGCCACCCCACATAGCCCGGTTCCTCTCTAGGTTTCTTCCTAGGTTTTGGCCTTTCTAGGGAGTTTTTCCTAGCCACCGTGCTTTTACACCTGCATTGTTTGCTGTTTGGGGTTTTAGGCTGGGTTTCTGTACAGCACTTTGAGATATCAGCTGATGTACGAAGGGCTATATAAATAAATTTGATTTGATTTGACAGAGAGGAGACAGAGACAGAGACAGAGAGAGAGAAAGGGGGAGACAGAGAGACACAGAGAGAGAGAGAGAGAGAGAGAGAGAGAGAGAGAGAGAGAGAGAGAGAGAGAGAGAGAGAGAGAGAGAGAGAGAGAGAGAGAGAGAGAGACAGAGGGGAGACAGACAGACAGAGGGGGAGACAGACAGACAGAGGGGGAGACAGACAGACAGAGGGGGAGACAGAGACACAGAGACAGAGGGGGAGACAGAGACAGAGAGACAGAGGGGGAGACAGAGAGACAGAGACAGAGACAGAGAGAGAGAGAGAGACAGAGAGAGAGAGAGACAGACAGAGAGACAGAGACAGAGACACAGACAGACAGAGAGACAGAGACAGAGACAGAGACACAGACAGACAGAGAGACAGACAGAGACAGAGAGAGAGAGACAGACAGAGACAGAGAGAGAGAGACAGACAGAGACAGAGACAGAGACAGAGACAGAGAGAGAGAGAGAGAGAGAGAGAGAGAGAGAGAGAGAGAGAGAGAGAGAGAGAGAGACAGAGAGAGACAGAGACAGAGAGAGAGAGACAGACAGAGAGAGAGAGACAGACAGACAGAGACAGAGAGAGAGACAGACAGAGAGAGAGAGACAGACAGAGACAGAGACAGAGACAGAGACAGAGAGAGAGAGAGAGAGAGACAGAGAGAGAGACAGAGAGACAGACAGAGAGAGAACAACATACTGATACTCAGGGGTCACACACACACGAAATGCTCCTCTCCACATGTTCTGTTCTTGCTACAGCGCGTACTTTACATATCTGTCAGAAGATGAATTGTCACCAGGGTATAAACTACACTAGAGCCATAATGTAAATCACATAAAGAAAAGCAGTTACATCCAAATGTTCCACTCTCTCATGGAACTTCCTGTCTTGATGGAATGCTATGCAGTCCCCTGTGTGTCTGCGTGGAAACACATTACAGAGCCCAAAAATATACTTTGATTAGTCCCGTTTTCTGACTAGCTGTCATTCATGTTGAATGATGGTCTTCTAAACCGGAGCTGAGTTCCCCAAGCCGTTCCTTAGGGCAGGGTTTCCCAAAATTCATCCAGGCAAGCTGATCCTAGATCTGTTGTAGAGCAGGCAAGCTGATCCTAGATCTGTGGTAGAGCAGGCAAGCTGATCCTAGATCTGTGGTAGAGCAGGCAAGCTGATCCTAGATCTGTGGTAGAGCAGGCAAGCTGATCCTAGATCTGTGGTAGAGCAGGCAAGCTGATCCTAGATCTGTGGTAGAGAAGGCAAGCTGATCCTAGATCTGTGGTAGAGCAGGCAAGCTGATCCTAGACCTGTGGTAGAGCAGGCAAGCTGATCCTAGATCTGTGGTAGAGCAGGCAAGGTGATCCTAGACCTGTGGTAGAGCAGGCAAGCTGATCCTAGATCTGTGGTAGAGCAGGCAAGCTGATCCTAGATCTGTGGTAGAGCAGGCAGGCAGCTGATCCTAGATCTGTGGTAGAGCAGGCAAGCTGATCCTAGATCTGTGGTAGAGCAGGCAAGCTGATCCTAGACCTGTGGTAGAGCAGGCAAGCTGATCCTAGATCTGTGGTAGAGCAGGCAAGGTGATCCTAGACCTGTGGTAGAGCAGGCAAGCTGATCCTAGATCTGTGGTAGAGCAGGCAAGCTGATCCTAGATCTGTGGTAGAGCAGGCAAGCTGATCCTAGATCTGTGGTAGAGCAGGCAAGCTGATCCTAGATCTGTGGTAGAGCAGGCAAGCTGATCTTAGATCTGTGGTAGAGCAGTCAAGCTGACCCTAGACCTGTGGTAGAGCAGGCAAGCTGATCCTAGATCTGTGGTAGAGCAGGCAAGCTGATCCTAGATCTGTGGTAGAGCAGGCAAGCTGATCCTAGATCTGTGGTAGAGCAGGCAAGCTGATCCTACACCTGTGGTAGAGCAGGAAAGCTGATCCTAGACCTGTGGTAGATAAATTATTCATTGCTGTGGACATGTCTGCAGGCTCTGGCATGATACAGTCATGGAAAACTAACCACAGATAGGTGGCCAATCACATCCATCTGTTCCTTTCCTCTGTGTTCCATTCTCACACCAAACCAGAGCAGTAGGCCTTTGTACCAATCATATGGCTTATACACGACTGTAGTCCCTGCAACTGTGGTATCTTGGCAGAACCAGTGGCATTTCTGAGGACAAACTGTGTAGGTGTGTTCCATGGCTGCATTTAGACCAGGCACATGTCATTAGAGCCTTCTCCTATGTGAGATAGGCTAGATGATGGAAATGATCATCCCAGTCTGTCACTGTGTGAGTACCATGCAGAACAGAACAGACTGAATCCCTTCAGAATCATTAGACCCTAGCCTATCACCGCCTGGTTCGGCAACTGCACCGCCTGCAACCGCCAGAGGGTGGTGGTGCGGTCTGCCCAATGTATTACCGGGGCAAACTGCCCATCCTCCAGGACACCTACAGCACCTGATGTCACAGGAAGGCCAAAAAGATCCTCAAGGACAACAACCACCCGAGCCACTGCCTGTTCACCCGGCTACCATCCAGAAGGCGAGGTCAGTACAGGTGCATCAAATCTGGGACCAAGAGACTGAAAAACAGCTTCTTCCATCTCAAGGCCATCAGACTGTTAAACAGCCATCACTCGCACATTAGAGGCTGCTGCCAAAAGGCCACTTTAAGGAATGAAACACCAGTCACTTTAATAATGTCTACATATCTTACATTACTCATCTCATATCTCTATACTGTATTCTATACTATTCTACTGTATCTTAGTCTATGCATTACTCATCTCATATGTATATACTGTATTCTATACTATTCTACTGTATCTTAGTCTATGCATTACTCATCTCATATCTCTATACTGTATTCTATACTATTCTACTGTATCTTAGTCACTTTAATAATGTTTATATATCTGGCATTACTCATCTCATATGTATATACTGTATTCTATACTATTCTACTGTATCTTAGTCTATGTATTACTCATCTCATATGTATATACTGTATTCTATACTATTCTACTGTATCTTAGTCTATGCATTACTCATCTCATATGTATATACTGTATTCTATACTATTCTACTGTATCTTAGTCCGTCCCGCTCTGACATCACACGTCCATATGTATATAGTCGTAATTAATACTTACTGCGCTGTCGGAGCTAGAATCACAAGCATTTCGCTACACCCGCAATAAACTCTGCTAATCACAAGCACGTGACCAATAACATTTGATTATTGGTTGATTTTATATCAAAAGCCTAGCCTGGGCCCTAGCCTGGGTTCTAGTCTGGGTTCCAGCCTGGGTTCTAGCGTGAATTCTAGCCTGGGTTCTAGCCTGGGTTCTAGCGTGAGTTCTAGTCTGGATTCTAGCCTGGGTTCTAGCGTGAGTTCCAGTCTGGGTTCTAGCCTGGGTTCTAGTCTGGGTTCTAGTCTGGGTTCTAGCCTGGGTTCTAGCCTGTGTGCCAGACTGATCCTCCATCTAAAAAACATTATGTTGCTTGTTTGGCAAAACAGGGAATGTCTCTGTAGCAGAAACAGACCAGCACTGCGGATAATCAATAGCCTGAGGGTTAGAGAGAGAGAGAGAGAGGAAGCACACATTGTATCTGTAGCCTCTACTTAGGAGCTGAGTGAGGCTAACAGCTTTGTTCTCTACACATGAACATATTCTACTCTGCCTGGTGTGGATAACTGGCCATGGGTCTGTGTGCCAAATGTCTCCCTGTGCCCTAAATAGTGTCCTTTGGGCCTTGGTAGTGCAGTACAAAGACAATAGGTTGCCATTTGGGACCATGAAACTGCATTGGGTTTATGTAACAGAGCAGAGCTGGCTGTGCTGGAGGCTTGTGGGTAATTGCAACGTCCCTGGCTGCCGTGCCAGAGAGAACACTGTGTGGGTGATTGTTGTCACGACGACTTGCCTGCTGTTGCTGGATATAAAATAGCCATGGTGCTCCTCCCTCCCCATGAGGAGGGAGGAGCACCAGATATTGTTAGCCTGTTTCTCTCTGCCTCTCCTTTTTAATGATGTCATGCTTTGCTGTACTTTCATCAGTTATGTCAGCAATGTTGCCACAGCAGGTAGTAGGAAGACAGACAATTAGCTTCAACAGCAATCAATTAATAGTTGATTTATATAATTGATCAGAAAACCCATCAAATACAAGAAAATAACAACGTTGGTTTTGAGTTAGAGATTAGATTTATATGTCATATACAGTATAGAACCTGGACAAACCAACAGAGGCCTTAGATTACTATGATGTCATATATAGAACCTGGACAAACCAACAGAGGCCTTAGATTACTATGATGTCATATATAGAACCTGGACAAACCAACAGAGGCCTTAGATTACTATGATGTCATATATAGAACCTGAAAAAAACAACAGAGGCCTTGGAGGCCTTAGATTACTATGATGTCATATATAGAACCTGGACAAAACAACAGAGGCCTTGGAGGCCTTAGATTACTATGATGTCATATATAGAACCTGAAAAAAACAACAGAGGCCTTGGAGGCCTTAGATTACTATGTCGTCATATATAGAACCTGGACAAACCAACAGAGGCCTTGGAGGCCTTAGATTACTATGTCGTCAAAATAGAACCTGGACAAACCAACAGAGGCCTTGGAGGCCTTAGATTACTATGATGTCATATATAGAACCTGGACAAACCAACAGAGGCCTTGGAGGCCTTAGATTACTATGATGTCATATATAGAACCTGGGCAAACCAACAGAGGCCTTGGAGACCTTAGATTACTATGATGTCATATATAGAACCTGGCCAAAACAACAGAGGCCTTAGATTACTATGATGTCATATATAGAACCTGGACAAACCAACAGAGGCCTTGAGACCTTAGATTACTATGATGTCATATATAGAACCTGACCAAAACAACAGAGGCCTTAGATTACTATGATGTCATATATAGAACCTGGACAAACCAACAGAGGCCTTAGATTACTATGATGTCATATATAGAACCTGACCAAAACAACAGAGGCCTTAGATTACTATGATGTCATATATAGAACCTGGACAAACCAACAGAGGCCTTGGAGGCCTTAGATTACTATGATGTCATATATAGAACCTGGACAAACCAACAGAGGCCTTAGATTACTATGTCATATATAGAACCCGGACAAACCAACAGAGGCCTTGGAGGCCTTAGATTACTATGATGTCATATATATATATATATATATATTTTTTTTTTTTTTCACCTTTATTTAACCAGGTAGGCTAGTTGAGAACAAGTTCTCATTTGCAACTGCGACCTGGCCAAGATAAAGCATAGCAGTGTGAACAGACAACACAGAGTTACACATGGAGTAAACAATTAGCAAGTCAATAACACAGTAGAAAAAAATGGGCAGTCTATATACAATGTGTGCAAAAGGCATGAGGAGGTAGGCGAATAATACAATTTTGCAGATTAACACTGGAGTGATAAATGATCAGATGGGCATGTACAGGTAGAGATATTGGTGTGCAAAAGAGCAGAAAAGTAAATAAATAAAAACAGTATAACAGTATGGGTATAACAGTATGGGAATGAGGTAGGTGAAAAAGGGTGAGCTATTTACCTATAGACTATGTACAGCTGCAGCGATCGGTTAGCTGCTCGGATAGCTGATGTTTGAAGTTGGAGAGGGAGATAAAAGTCTCCAACTTCAGCGATTTATGCAATTCGTTCCAGTCACAGGCAGCAGAGTACTGGAACGAAAGGCGGCCAAATGAGGTGTTGGCTTTAGGGATGATCAGTGAGATACACCTGCTGGAGCGCGTGCTACGGATGGGTGTTGCCATCGTGACCAGTGAACTGAGATAAGGCGGAGCTTTACCTAGCATGGACTTGTAGATGACCTGGAGCCAGTGGGTCTGGCGGCGAATATGTAGTGAGGGCCAGCCGACTAGAGCATACAAGTCGCAGTGGTGGGTGGTATAAGGTGCTTTAGTGACAAAAGCGGATGGCACTGTGGTAGACTGCATCCAGTTTGCTGAGTAGAGTGTTGAAGCCATTTTGTAGATGACATCGCCGAAGTCGAGGATCGGTAGGATAGTCAGTTTTACTAGGGTAAGCTTGGCAGCGTGAGTGAAGGAGGCTTTGTTGCGGAATAGAAAGCCGACTCTGATTTGATTTTTGATTGGAGATGTTTGATGTGAGTCTGGAAGGAGAGTTTGCAGTCTAGCCAGACACCTAGGTACTTATAGATGTCCACATATTCAAGGTTGGAACCATCCAGGGTGGTGATGCTAGTCGGGCATGCGGGTGCAGGCAGCGATCGGTTGAAAAGCATGCATTTGGTTTTACTCGCGTTTAAGAGCAGTTGGAGGCCACGGAAGGAGTGCTGTATGGCATTGAAGCTCGTTTGGAGGTTGGATAGCACATATATAGAACCTGACCAAAACAACAGAGGCCTTAGATTACTATGATGTCATATATAGAACCTGGACAAACCAACAGAGGCCTTGGAGACCTTAGATTACTATGATGTCATATATAGAACCTGACCAAAACAACAGAGGCCTTAGATTACTATGATGTCATATATAGAACCTGGACATTACATTACATTTAAGTCATTTAGCAGACGCTCTTATCCAGAGCGACTTACAAATTGGAGGCCATAGATTACTATGTCGTCATATATAGAACCTGGACAAACCAACAGAGGCCTTAGATTACTATGATGTCATATATAGAACCCGGACAAACCAACAGAGGCCTTAGATTACTATGATGTCATATATAGAACCCGGACAAACCAAAAGAGGCCTTAGATTACTATGATGTCATAAAGGTCATTCGTGTATCAGAGGGAAGTCTTCTCAACAAGCCATGAAGCTACATGGATTCCAATGGGAGGTGAGTTCACTTCAGGTCCGAACTGACTAAACTGTTTAAACTAAATAGCGTTGACTATCCAGACAGACAAGGTGTTAGCCTATTCACCTTCTCATCAAAATGCCTGGGAATAAGAAGAACTGACTAAACTGTTTAAACTAAATAGCGTTGACTATCCAGACAGACAAGGTGTTAGCCTATTCACCTTCTCATCAAAATGCCTGGGAATAAGAAGTGTGTTTCTGTTAGTGTTTCCAGTACACAGCAGTTTGAAGATGTACAGCGTGATCATGATAAAACATGACTGAGACACAAGAGACCGTGCTTGATGTCAGTGTTGATGGGTTGCTAAGACATTGTCTTCTAGCTGAGTTCTCTCTCAAACACACACACACACACACACACACACACACACACACACACACACACACACACACACACACACACACACACACACACACACACACACACACACACACACACACACACACACACACACACACACACACACACACACACACACACACGAGTATCTGTCTGAATTGAGAGTAGTTCAGAACACTATCTCAGACTCCCAGCAGTGGGAGAAAGAGGCACAGAGCAGAGAGGCACAGTTAAGTCAGTTGAGATGAGTCCCAGGTCCTTGTCTGTCTGTGGTTTAGTCTGTCTGAGGGTTAGTCTGTCTGTGGTTTAGTCTGTCTGAGGGTTAGTCTGTCTGTGGTTTAGTCTGTCTGAGGGTTAGTCTGTCTGTGGTTTAGTCTGTCTGAGGGTTAGTCTGTCTGAGGGTTAGTCTGCCTGAGGGTGGGTGGGTCTGTCTGTCTGTCTGTCTGAGGGTTAGTCTGTCTGAGGGTCAGTCTGTCTGAGGGTCAGTCTGTCTGTCTATCTGTCGGTGAGTCTGAGTCATGCATGTGTGAGTCTGTGTGAGTGGACAGTGTTGACTGCACCATGGTTAGACAATTCCTCAAGCCTAAGATTGAGACCCAAATGGCACCCTATTCCTTAATTAGTGCACTAATTATGATCAGAGATCACTGGTCAAAAGTAGTGCACTAAATAGGAATAGGGTGCTATTTGGGACTTAATCTAAGAGAATGAAGAAACCATTGTCCAAGACCATCCATTTTCGCCTCAGCCTGTCTGGTTCTGCTGTCTCTGGCATGACGACACCTTAAGGAGCATAACCAGACAGACAGGCATCTACTCAATCTCCCAAAACTGAAAGTGAAAAAGAGGCAAAAGACTGGCATTTAAAGGAGCACCTTGAGACCTGCCTGCTACAGCACTGACCTTTCACCTCTTTCTGTCTGTCTCTTCTCATTGGTCACCAGTGCAGCCAATCCCAGCGGTGTTCAGGGTCAGGTGATGCCCATGGAGGAGTTGGGGTGTAGCTCAGGATGGGGGGTGAGGGTGAAGGGGGAGCAGACGAAGAGAGAGGACAGGCGGCTGGCGGGGGTGTGTGGTCTGACTAACAGTGGTAACTCCTGCTACATAAACGCTGTGCTGCAGTGTCTCTTCTCCACTGTGCCGTTGGTGGAACACCTTCTCAGCTCACACAAACACTCCCAGCTGGCCAAGTAAGACCCTGTCTGTCTGTCTGTCTGTCTGTCTGTCTGTCTGTCTGTCTGTCTGTCTGTCTGTCTGTCTCTTCTCCACTGTGCCGTTGGTGGAACACCTTCTCAGCTCACACAAACACTCCCAGCTGGCCAAGTAAGACCCTGTCTGTCTGTCTGTCTGTCTGTCTGTCTGTCTGTCTGTCTGTCTGTCTGTCTGTCTTAGATGTTGTATAGTACTGTTTAACCAGATACTCCAAGAACTTTACATTAGTTTGGGGGAAACTTAAATCCTCCAATGCCTCTCCTCCTCCCTACCATGCCACTCTTCTCTCTCTCCTCCTCCTCTCCTTCCTCCTCCTCCTCCTCTAGGCGTAACAGTCCTGTAGCGGGGGTGTTTGTGCACCTCTTCCAGGAGGTGTGGCAGGGTCAGGGGGGTACCAGCTTCACCTCTCCAGGGGAGATGAGGGCCTTGGTCTCCTCCCTGCACCCCCAGTTCAACAACCAATCACAGCAGGACGCCCAGGAGCTACTCCTCCTCCTGCTCAACGCCCTGCATGATGACCTCAAGAATGTACACACACACACACACACAATCCTGCCACCACACGACTCCGTCCACACGACTCCTTCCACACGACTCCGTCCACACGACTCCTTCCACACGACTCCTTCCACACGACTCCGTCCACACGACTCCTTCCACACGACTCCTTCCACACGACTCCTTCCACACGACTCCTTCCACACGACTCCTTCCACACGACTCCTTCCACACGACTCCTTCCACACGACTCCGTCCACACGACTCCTTCCACACGACTCCGTCCACACGACTCCTTCCACACGACTCCTTCCACACGACTCCGTCCACACGACTCCTTCCACACGACTCCGTCCACACGACTCCTTCCACACGACTCCTTCCACACGACTCCTTCCACACGACTCCTTCCACACGACTCCTTCCACACGACTCCTTCCACACGACTCCTTCCACACGGTCAAAGGCTCTGCATCATTGTCTTTCTTGACTCTAGGGGATAAGTGTCTAGGGGATAGGGGATAAGTGTCTAGGGGATAAGTGTCTAGGGGATAAGTGTCAGGAGATAAGTGTCTAGGGAATGAGTGTCTAGGGGATACATGTCAGGGGATAAGCGTCTAGGGGATAGGGATAAGTGTCTAGGGGATAAGTGTCTAGGGGATAAGTGTCTAGGGGATAAGTGTCTAGGGGATAAGTGTCTAGGATAAGTGTCTAGGGGATAAGTGTCATGGGATAAGTGTCCAGGGGATAAGCGTCTAGGGGATAGGGGATAAGTGTCTAGGGGATAGGGGATAAGTGTCTAGGGGATAAGTGTCATGGGATAAGTGTCTAGGGATAAGTGTCTAGGGATAGGGGATAAGTGTCTAGGGGATAGGGATAAGTGTCTAGGGGATAAGTGTCATGGGATAAGTGTCATGGGATAAGTGTCTAGGGAATGAGTGTCTAGGGATAGGTGTCTAGGGGATAAGTGTCTAGGGGATAGGGGATAAGTGTCCAGAGGATAAGTGTCTAGGGATAAGTGTCTCGGGATAGGGGGATAAGTGTCTAGGGGATAGGGGATAAGTGTCATGGGATAAGTGTCTAGGGAATGAGTGTCTAGGGGATAGGTGTCTAGGAGATAAGTGTCAGGGGATAAGTGTCTAGGGATAAGTGTCAGGGGATAAGTGTCTAGGGGATAAGTGTCAGGGGATAAGTGTCAAGGGGATAAGTGTCAGGGGATAAGTGTCAGGGGATAAGTGTCAGGGGATAAGTGTCAGGGGATAAGTGTCTAGGGGATAAGTGTCAGGGGATAAGTGTCAGGGATAAGTGTCAGGGGATAAGTGTCAGGGGATAAGTGTCAGGGATAAGTGTCTAGGGATAAGTGTCAGGGGATAAGTGTCAGGATAAGTGTCTAGGGGATAAGTGTCAGGGGATAAGTGTCAGGGATAAGTGTCAGGGGATAAGTGTCTAGGGATAAGTGTCTAGGGGATAAGTGTCTAGGGGATAAGTGTCTAGGGATAAGTGTCTAGGGGATAAGTGTCAGGGGATAAGTGTCTAGGGATAAGTGTCTAGGGGATAAGTGTCTAGGGGATAAGTGTCAGGGGATAAGTGTCAGGGGATAAGTGTCAGGGATAAGTGTCAGGGATAAGTGTCTAGGGGATAAGTGTCAGGGGATAAGTGTCTAGGGGATAAGTGTCAGGGGATAAGTGTCTAGGGGATAAGTGTCAGGGGATAAGTGTCAGGGGATAAGTGTCTAGGGGATAAGTGTCTAGGGGATAAGTGTCAGGGGATAAGTGTCAGGGGATAAGTGTCAGGGGATAAGTGTCAGGGGATAAGTGTCTAGGGGATAGGGGACACGTGTCTAGGTGATAAGTGTCTAGGGGATGGTGGATAAGTGTCTAGGGATGGTGGATACGTGTCTAGGGATAGGGAGTAGTGTCTAGAGATAGGGGTAAGGGCTAGGGGCTGATTTGGTATTCAGACAGTGTGTTTCTCATTTGTGTGTGTGTCTGTGTGTGTGTGTGTGTGTGTGTGTGTGTGTGTGTGTGTGTGTGTGTGTGTGTGTGTTGTGTGTTTGCGTGTGTGTGTGTGTGTGTGTGTGTGTGTGTGTGTGTGTGTGTGTGTGTGTGTGTGTGTGTGTGTGTGTGTGTGTGTGTGTGTGTGTGTGTGTGTGTGTGTGTGTGTGTGTGTGTGTGTGTGTATACAGTACCAGTCAAAAGTTTGGACACACCTACTAAATCAAGGGTTTTTCTTTATTTTGACTATTTTCTACATTGTAGAATAATAGTGAAGACATAAAAACTATGAAATAACACATATGGAATCATGTCATAACCAAAAAGTGTTTATATTTTATATTCTTCAAAGTAGCCACCCTTTGCCTTGATGACAGTTTTGCACACTCTTGGCATTCTTTCAACCAGCTTCACCTAGAATGCTTTTCCAACAGTCTTGAAGGAGTTCCCACATATGCTGAGCACTTGTTGACTGCTTTTCTTTCACTCTGTGGTCCAACTCATCCCAATCCATCTCAATTGAGTTGAGGTGGGGTGATTGTGGAGGCCAGGTCATCTGATGCAGCACCATCACTCTCCTTCTCGGTCAAATAGTCCTTACGCAGCCTGGAGGTCCTGTTGAAAAACAAATGATCCCACTAAGTCCAACTAAGACCGATCCTCGACTTCGGCGATGTCATCTACAAAATGGCTTCCAACACTCTACTCAGCAAACTGGATGCAGTCTATCACAGTGCCATCCGTTTTGTCACTAAAGCACCTTATACCACCCACCACTGCGACTTGTATGCTCTAGTCGGCTGGCCCTCACTACATATTCGTCGCCAGACCCACTGGCTCCAGGTCATCTACAAGTCCATGCTAGGTAAAGCTCCGCCTTATCTCAGTTCACTGGTCACGATGGCAACACCCATCCGTAGCACGCGCTCCAGCAGGTGTATCTCACTGATCATCCCTAAAGCCAACACCTCATTTGGCCGCCTTTCGTTCCAGTACTCTGCTGCCTGTGACTGGAACGAATTGCAAAAATCGCTGAAGCTGGAGACTTTTATCTCCCTCACCAACTTCAAACATCAGCTATCCGAGCAGCTAACCGATCGCTGCAGCTGTACATAGTCTATAGGTAAATAGCTCACCCTTTTTCACCTACCTCATTCCCATACTGTTTTTATACTGTTTTTATTTATTTACTTTTCTGCTCTTTTGCACACCAATATCTCTACCTGTACATGCCCATCTGATCATTTATCACTCCAGTGTTAATCTGCAAAATTGTATTATTCGCCTACCTCCTCATGCCTTTTGCACACATTGTATATAGACTGCCCATTTTTTTCTACTGTGTTATTGACTTGCTAATTGTTTACTCCATGTGTAACTCTGTGTTGTCTGTTCACACTGCTATGCTTTATCTTGGCCAGGTCGCAGTTGCAAATGAGAACTTGTTCTCAACTAGCCTACCTGGTTAAATAAAGGTGAAATAAAAAAATTAAAAAATAAAAAATAAGCACAAACCAGATGGGATGGCGTATCGCTGCAGAATCCTGTGGTAGCCATGACATCCTGTAACTCATATCTCCCAGTCCTCCTTGTGTGAGTTTCCCTGGCAACAACATTTTAATAAATCTAACCTCCCCCTGACAGCAGGAACCATCTTATCAGTAAATAAAAACTCAGAAGTGGGTTTGACCGAAACTTGACCAGTCCTCATGAGAGCCAGTTTAATCATAGCGCTTGATGGTTTTTGCGATTGCACTTGAGGAAACTTTCAAAGTTCTTGAAATGTTGACTGAGCTTCATGTCTCAAATTAATGCTGGACTGTCGTTTCTCTTTGCTTACTGTTCTTGCCT
>NW_026288738.1:0-4177 GCF_023373465.1 Oncorhynchus keta | reverse complement strand
CTCAGAGACGACTGTTCTAGGAACCATCACTGGCTACAGGCCCCGTCTCCTGTTCTCTATACTGACAGGCTGGCAGAATCTTGCCCACTTCCCCTCTCTCTGGCTGAGGTGAACACACCAACTGATTTCTAGTGAAACATGAGGCTGATGATGTGTCACTGCGTCACTCTGCCCTCTTTATGCCAGTGTCTGAGCTCTCACAACACACACTAGATATTCCTGTGGCGTGTCAATTTCCATTTTAACGTCTTTGGCCAAGGTTGGGCTGCAGTAAAACGACCCCCCCCACTAATCACTGATAACCTAGTGGTATTCCACTAAAGGTTACGCTGACTGTCTCACACTGAAACAAAATACTCTGTTTATGGAGGGAGGTCCAGTCCTCTATATCATGTATGCCTGTGACAAGCACAAGCTCCAGCTAAACACAGAACAGTTTAGATAGAGAATCTCCATTAGAAGTACTACAGCCCCATTCTGCTGACCTCCTCTCCATTAGGACTACAGCCCCATTCTGCTGACCTCCTCTCCATTAGAAGTACTATAGCCCCATTCTGCTGACCTCCTCTCCATTAGAAGTACTACAGCCCCATTCTGCTGACCTCCTCTCCATTAGAAGGACTACAGCCCCATTCTGCTGACCTCATCTCCATTAGAAGTACTACAGCCCCATTCTGCTGACCTCCTCTCCATTAGAAGTACTACAGCCCCATTCTGCTGACCTCCTCTCCATTAGAAGTACTACAGCCCCATTCTGCTGACCTCCTCTCCATTAGGACTACAGCCCCATTCTGCTGACCTCCTCTCCATTAGAAGTACTACAGCCCCATTCTGCTGACCTCTCCATTAGAAGTACTACAGCCCCATTCTGCTGACCTCCTCTCCATTAGAAGTACTACAGCCCCATTCTGCTGACCTCCTCTCCATTAGAGTACTACAGCCCCATTCTGCTGACCTCCTCTCCATTAGAAGTACTACAGCCCCATTCCGCTGACCTCATCTCCATTAGGACTACAGCCCCATTCTGCTGACCTCCTCTCCATTAGGACTACAGCCCCATTCTGCTGACCTCCTCTCCATTAGAAGTACTACAGCCCCATTCTTCTGACCTCCTCTCCATTAGAAGTACTACAGCCCCATTCTGCTGACCTCCTCTCCATTAGAAGTACTACAGCCCCATTCTGCTGACCTCCTCTCCATTAGGACTACAGCCCCATTCTGCTGACCTCTTCTCCATTAGAAGTACTACAGCCCCATTCTGCTGACCTCCTCTCCATTAGAAGTACTACAGCCCCATTCTGCTGACCTCCTCTCCATTAGAAGTACTACAGCCCCATTCTGCTGACCTCATCTCCATTAGAAGGACTACAGCCCCATTCTGCTGACCTCCTCTCCATTAGGACTACAGCCCCATTCTGCTGACCTCCTCTCCATTAGGACTACAGCCCCATTCTGCTGACCTCATCTCCATTAGAAGTACTACAGCCCCATTCTGCTGACCTCCTCTCCATTAGAAGGACTACAGCCCCATTCTGCTGACCTCCTCTCCATTAGGACTACAGCCCCATTCTGCTGACCTCATCTCCATTAGAAGTACTACAGCCCCATTCCGCTGACCTCATCTCCATTAGAAGTACTACAGCCCCATTCTGCTGACCTCCTCTCCATTAGGACTACAGCCCCATTCTGCTGACCTCCTCTCCATTAGAAGTACTACAGCCCCATTCTGCTGACCTCATCTCCATTAAAGTACTACAGCCCCATTCTGCTGACCTCTTCTCCATTAGAAGTACTACAGCCCCATTCTGCTGACCTCCTCTCCATTAGAAGGACTACAGCCCCATTCTGCTGACCTCTCCATTAGAAGGACTACAGACCCATCTGCTGACCTCCTCTCCATTAGGACTACAGCCCCATTCTGCTGACCTCATCTCCATTAGAAGTACTACAGCCCCATTCTGCTGACCTCCTCTCCATTAGAAGGACTACAGCCCCATTCTGCTGACCTCATCTCCATTAAAGTACTACAGCCCCATTCCGCTGACCTCATCTCCATTAGAAGTACTACAGCCCCATTCTGCTGACCTCATCTCCATTAAAAGTACTACAGCCCCATTCTGCTGACCTCCTCTCCATTAGAAGTACTACAGCCCCATTCCGCTGACCTCATCTCCATTAGAAGTACTACAGCCCCATTCTGCTGACCTCATCTCCATTAGAAGTACTACTGCCCCATTCCGCTGACCTCATCTCCATTAGAAGTACTACAGCCCCATTCTGCTGACCTCATTTCCAATAGAAGTACTACTGCCCCATTCTGCTGACCTCATCTCCATTAGAAGTACTACAGCCCCATTCTGCTGATCTCCTCTCCATTAGAAGTACTACTGCCCCATTCTGCTGACCTCCTCTCTATTAGAAGTACTACAGCCCCATTCTCCTGACCTCCTCTCCATTAGAAGTACTACAGCCCCATTCTACTGACCTCCTCTCCATTAGAAGTACCCCCCATTCTGCTGACCTCTCTGACTCCATTAGAAGTACTACAGCCCCATTCTACTGACCTCCTCTCCATTAGAAGGACTACAGCCCCATTCTGCTGACCTCATCTCCATTAGAAGGACTACAGCCCCATTCTGCTGACCTCCTCTCCATTAGAAGTACTGCCCCATTCTGCTGACCTCCTCTCCATTAGGACTACAGCCCCATTCTGCTGACCTGACCTCATCTCCATTAGAAGTACTACAGCCCCATTCTGCTGACCTCCTCTCCATTAGAAGTACTACAGCCCCCTTCTGCTGACCTCCTCTCCATTAGACTACAGCCCCCATTCTGCTGACCTCCTCTCCATTAGAAGTACTACAGCCCCTTCTGCTGACAGGGTTCAGCCATGTTTCGTTTAGTGATGAAGTCAGCCATGCAACTTTTTTGGTAATAATTCATGAACGCAGAGCTTGTGCTGAAATGATCACTAAACCCATCTCACACAGGGGGCAGTTCTCTGGGGGTAACCAGAGACCCTCTCCCCTATGACCCACTTCCAGGGAACAAACCTGGGTTTAAATACTAATCAAAATCAGTTGAAATACTGTATAGGTGCTTGATTGAGCTTGCCTGGCTTAATGGAACAAATTAATTAGTTTTAAAAGTGCAAACCCTTCCCACCTGGCACTCCAGGAAGACGAGAGCAAACACTTCACGTTTGAAAGATGTTGAGTAGTGTTTGAACCCAGGTCTGCTTCCAGTGAGCCATAGCCCTGGTATGGCATCCCTTTTGAAGAGCTCACAGCACCGCTGGGAAGGTGCCCAGATACACTCCAAATGGCATCCTAATCCCTATATAGTGCACTATCACTATATAGGGAATAGGGCGCCATTTGGTACAAAATCCTAGCCCCCCCTTGCTGAGGTTATAAATATAGACTTCTCAGAGTTGTGGAGGAAGCCTGTTACCTACGTAAATCACCCAGCTGGCCAGCACATGGCGAGAATGAGCGTAAGAGAGACCCCAGTGCCCATACTGTATGGGAAGGAGAGAATGAACCCCCTACACAAACTCATGCCCCAGTGGTCCTATTTTTACTCACCCTGCCTCGTCTTTCCAAGAACAACTTTTGTGTTGAAACTAGACTTGCCGTTTCTTGTAGTGGCTGCAACTCAAATCCCCTCTTTCGTCCGATATAAAGTTTGCGCCTATTCCATAACACGGGGCTTTGAGAGAGCAGTCTTTTTCTACACGAGAGGATCCGGAAAAGAAAATCTTCACGAAATGATCTATAAAACCCCAACCGTCTTCACGAAATGATCTATAAAACCCCAACCGTTTGCGTAACAAACTAATATGAACAACGTGACCAAACATGGTTCTACTGGTTTTATTTCCCAGAGTTTTCTTCTCTCTCAGAGATATAGGACAGACACTTCAACCTGATTATACATTTTATGACTTGTCTGTTTTGCCATGTACACGTGTTATTCATTGCGTTCCTATTGGTTATAGCAGTAAAGGCTAAATTCAATGTTTTCATAAAATTATTTAAAAATATATTCATCCTAAAATTCCAAATCAAATGGCTAAATGATCCACCTGAAAAACAATTCCATATGTTCGCTTAGCAGATATTGAGATTTAAGGGCTTAGACCTTGACTAGACTTGCCCAGTTCAATAAAATACCT